>NC_056699.1:15731850-15935561 GCF_018831695.1 Puntigrus tetrazona
GTCTGGACTTCTGGAATGCTTAATTTCTTCCAGGGTTACCATGGTTGAGTGGAAAAGCGTCCGAGAAGTCGCATTTAACCGAGCCAATATCTCCTGGATGAAGTGCCTGGATGTTTGGGCTTAGGTTTTGAATTCTTAGGTTTTGAACTTCGGTTTAAAACGTTTAAAAATTGGAGGTCGAGTGGGAAATATTCCAAGAAGTACCACCTATCACGGCCAAGATCGGCTATATGATGCCCCTGGATGTCTGGATTTAGGTTTTGAATGCTTAAAAATTTGTTCCGGGTTTACCATGGACGAGTGGGAAACCATCCAAGAAGTCGAACTTAACCCGGCCAAGTTCGGCTGGATGAAGCGCCTAGATGTTTGGGGTTAGGTTTTGAACTATTAAAAATTTCTTCCAGGGTGGTGGGGGTCGAGTGGGAAAACATCCAAGAAGTAGCACCTATCACGGCCAAGATCGGCTAGATGAAGTGCCTGGATGTCTGGACTTACGTTTTAAATGCTTAAAAATTTCTTCCAGGGTTACCATGGTCGAGTGGGACAGCCTCAGAGAAATCGCACTTAACTCGGCCAAGATCAGCTGTATGAAGCGCCTGGATGTTTGGACTTAGGTTTTGAACGTTTAAAAATTTCCTCCAGAGTGGTGGGGGTCGAGTGGGAAAGAGTCCAGGAAGTAGCACCTATCACGGCCAAAATAGGCTAGATGAAGCACCTGGATGTCTGGACTTAGGTTTTGAAAGCTTAAACATTTCTTTCAGGGTTACCATGGTTGAGTGGAAAAGCGTCCAAGAAGTTTCACTTAACCCGGCCAATATCACCTGGATGAAGCGTCTGGATTTAGGTATTGAATGCTTAAAAATTTAATCCAGGGTGGCGGGGGTCGAGTCAAAAGGTTGTCACAGAATTTGCTCCTAACGTGGCCAATATCGGCTGGACGAAGCACCTGGATGTTTGGACTTAGGTTTCAAATTCAAATTTTATTTGTCACATACACATACATACATGGTACGACATGCAGTGAAATGTTCTTTACAACCGTCCAGCATCAAAATAGAAAACAAAATTTAAATGTATATATAAATATAAAAAAATATGTAAAAAAAGAAGTGTGCAAAGTAGATAAAAAAATTAAATAAATAAAATAAAATATAGAATATAAATATAAAGTATAAGATATAAAGTGTAAAGTGTAAAGTGGCTGTGCAATGTCCAGTGCAAGTGACTAGTGCAATTGTCCAAATGTAGTGGCGAGTATCTGGGGAAAGAGAGGTTGAACATGGGAATTCCGGTAATTAGGTGCTGGGTGTTCTCTGGTTCAGACTCCGAATGGCCTGCGGGAAGAAGCTCCTCCTCATTCTCTCTGTGTTTGCCTTCAGGGAACGAAAGCGCTTTCCTGAACGCAGCAGAGAAAAGAGTCCATTGTTGGGATGGCTGAGGTCTTCCACGATCTTCCTGGCCCTGGTACAGCACCGCTTGTTGTAGATGTCCTGCAGCACAGGGAGCTCAGTGCGGATGGTGAGCTCAGCTGACCGCACCACCCTCTGAAGGGCTCGTCTGTCTTGCATGGTGCTGTTCCTGAACCAGGAGGTGATGTTTCCCGTCAGGACACTCTCCATGGTGCAGGTGCAGTTCCTGAGCACCTGAGATGGGAGTCTGAAGTCCCTTAAGCGCCTCAGATGGTATAGACGCTGCCGGGCCTTCTTCACCAGGGTGTTGATGCGACAGGACCAAGACAGGTCCTGCGTGATGTGAACACCCAGGTACCGAAATCTGTCCACTCTCTCCACTGGGGTCCCGTCGATCATGATGGGATGGTAAGAGCGCACCTGCTTCGTGCTGAAGTCCACTATTAACTCCTTTGTTTTGCTGACGTTCAGGAGCAGATTGTTCTCCTGACACCATCTCTGCAGATTGTTGATCTCCTGAAGGTAGGCCATCTCATCGTTGTTGGAGATCAGGCCCACCACGACAGTGTCGTCAGCAAATTTAATGATCGTGGTGGAGTTTGTAGTGGCCACACAGTCATGTGTGTACAACGAGTACAGCAGGGGGCTCAGAACACAACCCTGAGGGGCTCCAGTGCTGAGAGTGAGGGAGGATGAGGTGTGTTTTCCAATCCGTACGGCTTGTGATCTGTCGGTCAGAAAGTTGGTGATCCAGTGACGCAGGGATGGGCCGAGTCCCAGGTCCTCCACCTTCGAGGTGAGCGTGGAGGGAACTATGGTGTTGAAAGCTGAACTATAGTTAAGTGCGACTTCTGGGGCTCTTTCCCACTCGACCCCTGCCGCCCTGGAAGAAATTTTTAAATGTTCAAAACCTAAATCCAGACATCCAGGCAATTCATCCAGGCGATCTTGGCTGGGAAAGGTGTGATTTTTAGAATGCTTTCCTACTCGACCATGGTAACTCTGGAAGAAATTTTTAAGAGTTTTAAACCTAAGTCCAGACATCCAGGCGCTTCAACCAGGCGCTTCATTCAGCCTATCTTGGCCGGGTTAAGTGCGACTTTTCGGAGGATTTCCACTCGACCATGGTAACCCTGGAAACTTTTTTCAGCGTTCAGGACCTAAGTCCAGACATCCAGGAAAACAGACTAGCCCCATAACAGTAACACATCACTGGGCTTGATTTTATTCAGTAAAGGCCCTGGTTTACGGTTTTCTTTAAGGCCTGGACCCACAGACTCACCCCATTACTATAACACTTTCATGAGAATGATCTTGGCCGGATTAAGTGCGATTTCTCAGAGGCTTTCCCACTAGATCATGGTAACCCTGGAAGAAATTTGTAAGCGTTCAAAAAACCTAAGTCCAGACATCCAGGTGCTTCCTCTAGCCGATCTTGGCCGTGATATTTGCTACTTCTTGGACTCTTTCCCAGTCGACCCATGTCACCCTGAAGGAAATTTTTAAGCATTTAAAACCTAAATCCAGACATCCAGGAAAACAGACTAGTCCAGGCGATCTTGACCGGGATTGGTGTGATTTTTGGACGCTTTCCCACTCAACTATGATAACCCTGGAAGAAATTTTTAACCGTTCAAAACTTAAGTCCAAACATCCAGGCTCTTCATCCAGCCGATCTTGGCCAAGTTAACTTCGACTTCTTGGACAGTTTCCCACTCGACCATGGTAACCCAGGAAGAAATTTTAAAGCATTCAAAACCTAAGCCGAGACATCCAGGCTCTTCATCCAGACGATCCTGGCCGAGTTAACTTCGACTTCTCGGACGCTTTTCCACTCGACCATGGTAACCCTGGAACAAATATTTGAGCGTTCAAAACCTACGTACAGACATCCAGGCTCTCAGACTTATCCCATAACAGTAACACATTACTGAGCATGATTTTATTCAGTAAAGACCTTGACCAACAGACTCACCCCATTACTATAACACTTTCATGGGCATGATCTTGGCCGACTTAAGTGTGACTTCTCGTAGGCTTTCCCACTCGACCACGGTAACCCTTGAAGAAATTTTTAAGCATTCAAAACCTACGTCCAGACATCCAGGCTCACAGACTAACCCCATAACAGTAACACATTACTGGGCATGATTTTATTCAGTAAAGACCCTGTATTACAGTTTTATTGAAGGCATGGGCCCACAAACTCACCCCATTACTATAACACTTTTATGGGCATGATCTTGGCCGGGTTAAGCGTGACTTCTTGTAGGTTTTCCCACTCGACTATGGTAACCCTGGAAGAAATGTTGAAGCATTCAAAACCTAAATCCAGACATCCAGGCTCACAGACTAACCCCATAACAGTAACACATTACTGGGCATGATTTTATTCTCAAAAGGCCCTTTATTACAGCTTTCTTTAAAGCCTGGACCAACAGATTCACCCCATTACTATAACACTTTCAATGGCATGATCTTGGCCGGGTTAAGCGTGGCTTCTCGTAGGTTTTCCCACTCGACCATGGTAACCCTGAAACAAATATTTGAGCTTTCAAAACCTACGTCCAGACATCCAGGATCACAGACTAATCCCATAACAGTAACACATGACTGGGCATGATTTTATTCAGTAAAGGCCTGGACCAATAGACTCACCCCATTACTATGCCACTTTCATTGGCATGATCTTGGCCGGGTTAAGTGTGACTTCTCGTAGGCTTTCCCAATCGACCATGGTAACCCTGGAAGAAGTTTTTAAACGTTCAAAACCTATGTCCAGACATCCAGGCGATATTGGCCGGTTTAAGTGCGACTTCTCGGACGCTAATCCACTCGACCATGGTAACCCTGGAACAAATATTTGAGCTTTCAAAACCTACGTCCATACATCCAGCCGCTTCATCCAGGCGATATTGGCCGGTTTAAGTGCGACTTCTCAGACGTTTTTCCACTCGACCATGGTAACCCTGGAACAAATATTTGAGCGTTCAAAACCTACGTCCAGACATCCAGGCTCACAGACTAACCCCATAACAGTAACACATTACTGGGCATGATTTTATTCAGTAAAGGCCCTGTATTACAGTTTTCTTTAAAGCATGGGTCCACAGACTCACCCCAATACTATAATACTATTATGGGCATGATCTTGGCCGGGTTAAGTGTGACTTCTCGTATGCTTTCCCACTCGACCATGGTAACCCTGGAAGAAATATAGAAGCATTCAAAACCTAAATCCAGACATCCAGGCTCACAGAGTAACCCCATAACAGTTACACATTACTGGTCATGATTTTATTCAGTAAAAGCCTGGGCCCACAGACTCACTCCATTACTATAACTCTATTAAGGGCATGATCTTGGCCGGGTTAAGTGTGACTTCTCGTAGTCTTTCCCACTAAACAATGGTAACTCTGGAAGAAATACTCAAGCATTCAAAACCTACGTCCAGACATGCAGGCTCACAGACTAACCCTATAACAGTAACAAATTACTGGTCATGATTTTATTAAGTAAAGGCCTGGGCCCACAGACTCACTCCATTACTATAACTCTATTAAGGGCATGATCTTGGCCGGGTTAAGTGTGACTTCTCGTAGTCTTTCCCACTAAACAATGGTTACTCTGGAAGAAATACTCAAGCATTCAAAACCTACGTCCAGACATGCAGGCTCACAGACTAACCCTATAACAGTAACAAATTACTGGGCATGACTTTATTAAGTAAAGGCCTGGGCCCACAAAATCACACCATTACTATAACAATTTTATAAACATGATCTTGGCCGGGTTAAGTGTGACTTCTCATAGGCTTTTCCACTCGACCATGGTAACCCTGGAATTAATTTTTAAGCGTACAAAACCTAAATTCAGACATCCAGGCTCACAGATTACCCCCATAACAATAAGACGTTACTGTGCATGATTTTATTCACTAAAGACCCTGTATTACAGCTTTCTTTAAGACCTGGACCCATAGAATAACCCCAATACTACAACACTTTCATGGGCATGATCTTGGCTGGGTTAAGTGTTACTTCTTGTAGGTTATCCCACTCGACCATGGTAACCCTGGAAGAAATATTGAACTGTTCAAAACCTAAGTCCAGACATCCAGGCGATATTGGCCGGTTTAAGTGTGACTTCTCGGACGCTAATCCACTCGACCATGGTAACCCTGGAAAAAAATATTGAAGCATTTAAAACCTTAATCCAGATCTCCTGGCTCACAGACTAACCCCATAACAGTAACACATTACTGGGCATGATTTTATTCACAAAAGGCCCTGTATTACAATTATCTTTAAGGCCTGGGCCCACAAACTCACCCCATTACTATAACACTTTCATGGGCATGATCTGGGCCGGGTTAAGTGTGACTTCTCGTAGGTTTTCCAACTCGACCACGGTAACCCTTGAAGAAATTTTTAAGCATTCAAAACCTACGTCCAGACATCCAGGTACACAGACTAACCTCTTAACAGTAACACACTACTGGACATGATTTTATTCAGTAAAGGCCTGGGCCCACAGACTCACCCCACCACCATAAAATTTTTATGGGAATGATCTTGGCCGGGTAAAGTGTGACTTCTCGTAGGCTTTCCCACTCGACCATGGTAACCCTGGAAGAAATTTTTAACATTTCAAAAACTAAGTCCAGATAACCAGGCTCAAGACTAACCCCATAACAGCAAGACATTACTGGGCATGATTTTATTCACTAAAGGCCCTGTTGTACAGTTTTCTTTAAGGCCTGGGCCCACAAACTCACCCCATTACTATAACACTTTCATGGGCATGATTTTGGCCGGGTTAAGTGTGACTTCCCGTAGGTTTTCCCACTCGACTATGGTAACCCTGGAAGAAATATTGAATTATTCAAAACCTGAATCCAGAAATCCAGGCTTACAGACTAAACCCATAACAGTAACGCAATACTGGGCATGACTTAATTCAATAAAGGCCTGGGCCCACAGACTCACCCCTTTACTATAACACTATTATGGGCATGAACTTGGCCGGGTTGAGTGTGACTTCTCGTAGGCTTTCCCACTCGACCATGGTAACCCTGGAAGAAATATTCAAGCATTCAAAACCTACGTCCAGTCATCCAGGCGATATTGGCCAGTTTAAGTGCAACTTCTCGGACGCTTTTCCACTCGACCATGGTAACCCTGGAACAAAAATTCGAGCTTTCAAAACCTACGTCCAGACCTCCAGGCTCACTGACTAAACCCATAACAGCTACACATTACTGAGAATGACTTTATTCAGCAAAGGCCTGGGCCCAAAAACTCAACTCATTACTATAACACTTTTATGGGCATGATCTTGACCGTGTTAAGTGTGACTTCTCAAAGGCTTTCTGACTCGACCATGGTAACCCTGGAAGAAACTTTTAAGCATTCAAAACCTACGTCCAGACATACAGTCTCACAGAATAACCCCATAACAGTAACACATTTCTGGGCATGATTTTATTCACTAAAGGCCCTGTATTACAGCTTTCTTTAAGGCCTGGACCCACAGACTCACCCCATTACTAAAACACTATTATGGGCATGATCTTGGCCGGGTTAAGTGTGACTTCTCGTAGGCTTTCTTACTCGACCATGGTAACCCTGGAAGAAACTTTTAAGCATTCAAAACCTACGTCCAGACATCCAGCCTCACAGACTAACCCTATAACAGTAACAAATTACTGGGCATGACTTTATTCAGTAAAGGCCTGGGCCCACAAAATCACCCCATTACTATAACAATTTTATGGGCATTTATCTTGGCCGGGTTAAGTGTGACTTCTCGTAGGCTTTTCCACTTGACCATGGTAACCCTGAAATTAATTTTTAAGCGTACAAAACCTAAATCCAGACATGCAGGCTCACAGACTAACCCCATAACAGTAACACGTTACTGGGCATGATTTTATTCAGTAAAGGCATGAGCCCACAGACTCACCCCATTACAATAACACTATTATGGGCATGATCTTGGCCGGGTTAAGTGTGACTTCTCGTAGGCTTTCTTACTCGACAATGGTAACCCTGGAAGAAATATTTGAGCGTTCAAAACCTACGTCCAGACAACCAGGCTCACAGATTAACCCCATAACAGCTACACAATACTGCGTATAACTTTATTCAGTAAAGGTCTGGGACCAGAAACTCAACCCATTACTATAACACTTTTATGGGCATGATCTTGGCCGGGTTAAGTGTGACTTCTCGTAGGCTTTCTTACTCGACAATGGTAACCCTGGAAGAAATTTTTAAGCGTTCAAAACCTAAATCTAGACATCCAGGCTCACAGACTAACCCCATTACAGTAACATTACTGGGCATGATTTTATTCATTAAAGGCCTGGGCCCACAAACTCACTCCATTACTACAACACTATTAGGGGCATGATCTTGGCCGGGTTAAGTGTGACTTCTCTTAGGCTTTCCCACTCGACCATGGTAACCCTGGAAGAAGTTTTTAAGTGTTCTAAAAATACGTCCAGACATCCAGGCGATATTGGTATGGTTTAAGCCCACAGATTCGACTTAACACTATCGGACTCTAATCCACTGACTTCTCGTAGGCTTTCCCACTCGTCCATGGTAACCCTGGAACAAATATTTGAGCGTTCAAAACCTACGTCCAGACATCCAGGCTCACAGATTAACCCCATAACAGCTACACATTACTGCGTATGATTTTATTCAGTAAAGGCCTGGGCCCACTGACTCACCCCATTACTATAACGGGCGTGATCTTGGCCGGGTTAAGTGTGACTTCTCGTAGGCTTTCCCACTCGACCACGGTAAGCCTGGAAGAAATTTTTAAGAATTCAAAACCTATGTCCAGACATCCAGCCTCACAGACTAACCCTATAACAGTAACACATTACTGGGCATGATTTTATTCAGTAAATGCCTGGGCCCACAAACTCACTCCATTATTACAACACTTTTATGGGCATGATCTTGGTTGGGTTAAGTGTGACTACTCGTAGGCTTTCCCACTCGATCATGGTAGCCATGGAAGAAATATTTGAGCGTTCAAAACCTAAGTCCAGACATTCAGTCGCTTCATCTAGGCGATATTGGCCGGGTTAAGTGTGACTTCTCGTAGGTTTTTCCACTCGACCATGGTAACCCTGGAACAAATATTTGAGCGTTCAAAACCTACGTCCAGACATCCAGGCTCACAGATTAACCCCATAACAGCTACACATTACTGCGTATAACTTTATTCAGTAAAGACCTGTGACCAGAAACTCAACCCATTACTATAACACTTTTATGGGCATGATCTTGGCTGGGTTAAGTGTGACTTCTCTTAGGCTTTCTTACTCGACAATGGTAACCCGGGAAGAAATTTTTAAGCGTTCAAAACCTACGTCCAGGATCACAGACTAATCCCATAACTGTAACACATTACTGGGCATGATTTTATTCAGTAAAGGCCTGGGCCCACAAACTCTCCCCATTATTACAACACTATTATGGGAATGATCTTGGTCGACTTAAGTGTGACTTCTCGTAGGCTTTCCCACTCGACCATGGTAACCCTGGAACAAATATTTGAGCGTTCAAAACCTACATCCAAACATCCAGGCGCTTCATCCAGTCGATATTGGCCGGTTTAAGTGCGACTTCTCGGAAGCAAATCCACTATACCATGGTAGGCCTGGAACAAATATTTGAGCGTTCAAAACCTACGTCCAGACATCCAGGCTCACAGACTAACCCCATAACAGTAACACATCACTGGGCGTGATTTTATTCAGTAAAGGCCCTGTATTACAGTTTTCTTTAAGGCATGGGCCCACAAACTCACCCCATTACTATAAAACTTTTATGGGCATGATCTTGGACGGGTTAAGCGTGACTTCCCATAGGTTTTCCCACTCGACCATGGTAATTCTGGAAGAAATATTGAAGCATTTAAAGCCTAAATCCAGACATCCAGGCTCACAGACTAATCCCATAACAGTAACTTATTACTGGGCATGATTTTATTCAGTAAAGGCATGAGCCCACAGACTCACCCCATTATAATAACACTATTATGGGCATGATCTTGGCCGGGTTGAGTGTGACTTCTCGTAGGCTTTCCCACTCGACCATGGTAACCCTGGAAGAAATTTTTAACATTTCAAAAACTAAGTCCAGATATCCAGGCTCAGGACTAACCCCATAACAGCAAGACATTACTGGGCATGATTTTATTCACTAAAGGCCCTGTATTACAGTTTTCTTTAAGGCCTGGGCCCACAAACTCACCCCATTACTATAACACTTTCACGGGCATGATCTTGTCCGGGTTAAGCGTGACTTTTTCTAGGTTTTCCCACTCGACCACGGTAACCCTTGAAGAAATTTTTAAGCATTCAAAACCTATGTCCAGACATCCAGGCACACAGACTAACCCCATAACAGTAATACATTACTGGGCATGACTTTATTCAGTTAAGGCCTGGGACCAGACACTCAACCCATTACTATAACACTTTCAGGGGCATGATCTTGGCCGGGTTAAGTGTGACTTCACGTAGGCTTTCTTACTCGACAATGGTAACACTGGAAGAAACTTTTAAGCATTCAAAACCTACGTCCAGACATCCAAGCACACAGACTAACACCTTAACAGTAACACATTTTTGGGCATGATTTTATTCAATAAAGGCCTGGGCCAACAGACTCACCCCACTACTATGACACTTTTATGGGCATGATCTTGGTTGGGTTAAGTGTGACTTCTCGTAGGCTTTCCCACTCGACCATGGTAGCCATGGAACAAATATATGAGCGTTCAAAACCTACGTCCAGACATACAGGCTCACAGAATAACCCCATAACAGTAACACATTTCTGGAAATGATTTTATTCACTAAAGGCCCTGTATTACAGCTTTCTTTAAGGCCTGAACCCACAGACTCATCCCATTACTATAACACTTTCAAGGGCATGATCTTGGCCGGGTTAAGTGTGACTTCTCGTAGGCTTTCCCACTCTACCATGGTAGCCATGGAAGAAATTTTTAAGCATTCAAAACCTAAGTCCAGACGTTCAGGCTCTTCATCCAGACGATATTGGCCAGTTTAAGTGTGACTTCTCAGACGCTTTTCCACTCGACCCTGGTAACCCTGAAACAAATATTTGAGCGTTCAAAACCTACGTCAAGAAATCAAGGCTCAAGACTAACCCCATAACAGCAATTCATTACTGGGCATGATTTTGTTCACTAAAGGCGCTTTATTACAGTTTTCTTTAAGGCCTGGGCCCACAAACTCACCCCATTACTATAACACTTTCACGGGCATGATCTTGGCCGGGTTAAGTGTGACTTCTCGGACTCCAATCCACTCGACCATGGTAACCCTGGAAAAAAATATTGAAGCATTCAAAACCTAAATCCAGACTTTCAGGCTCACAGACTAACCCCATAACAGTAACACATTACTGGGCATAATTTTATTCACTAAAGGCCCTGTATTACATTTATCTTTAAGGCCTGGGCCCACAAACTCACCCCATTACTATGACATTTTCATGGGCATGATCTTGGCCGGGTTAAGTGTGACTTCTCGTATGCTTTCCCACTCGACCATGGTAACCCTGGAAGACATATTGAAGCATTCAAAACCTAAATCCAGACATCCAGGCTCACAGACTAACCCCATAACAGTTACACATTACTGGGCAGGATTTTATTCAGTAAAGGCCTGGGCCCACAGACTCACCCCATTACTATAACACTATTATGAGCATGATCTTGGCCGGGTTAAGTGTGAATTCTCGTATGCTTTCCCACTCAACCACGGTAACCCTGGAAGAAATATTGAAGCATTCAAAACCTAAATCCAGACATCCAGGCTCACAGACTAACCCCATAACAGTTACACATTACTGGGCATGATTTTATTCACTAAAGGCCCTGTATTACAGTTTTCTTTAAGGCCTGGGCCCACAAACTCACCCCATTACTATGACACTTTCATGGGCATGATCTTGGCCGGGTTAAGTGTGACTTCTCGTAGGTTTTCCCACTCGACCATGGTAACCCTGGAAGAAATATTGAAGCATTCAAAACCTAAATCCAGACATCCAGGCTCACAGACTAACCCCATGACAGTTACACGTTACTGGGCATGATTTTATTCAGTAAAGGCCTGGGCCCACAGACTCACCCCATTACTATAACACTATTATGGGCATGATCTTGGCCGGGTTAAGTGTAAATTCTCGTATGCTTTCCCACTCGTCCATGGTAACCCTGGAAGACATATTGAAGCATTCAAAACCTAAATCCAGACATCCAAGCTCACAGACCAACCCCATAACAGTTACACTTTACTGGGCAGGATTTTATTCAGTAAAGGCCTGGGCCCACAGACTCACCCCATTACTATAACACTATTATGGGCATGATCTTGGCCGGGTTAAGTGTGACTTCTCGTAATCTTTCCCACTCGACCATGGTAACCCTGAAAGAAATTTTTAAGCGTACAAAACCTAAGTCCAGGCGTTTCATCCAGCCGAACGTGGCCGAGTTAACTTCGACTTCTCGGACGCTTTACCTCTCGACCATGGTAACCCTGGAACAAATATTTGAGCGTTCAAAACCTACGTCCAGAAATCCAGGCTCACAGACTAACCCCATAACAGTAACACATTACTGGGCATGATTTTATTCAGTAAAGGCCCTGTATTACAGTTTTCTTTAAGGCCTGGGCTCACAAACTCACCCCATTACTATAACACTTTTATGGGCATGATCTTGGCAGGGTTAAGCGTGACTTCTCGTAGGCTTTCCCACTCGACCATGGTAACCCTGGAAGAAATACTGAAGCATTCAAAACCTAAAACCAGACATCCAGGCTCACAGACTAACCCCATAACAGTTACACATTGCTGGGCATGATTTTATTCACTAAAGGCCCTGTATTACAGTTTTCTTTAAGGCATGGGCCCACAAACTCACCCCATTACTATAACACTTTCATTGGCATGATCTTGGCCGGGTTACGTGTGACTTCTTCTAGCTTTTCCCACTCAACCGTGGTAAACCTGGAAAAAATATTGAAGCATTCAAAACCTAAATCCAGACATTCAGGCTCACAGACTAACCCCATAAAAGCAACACATCACTGGGCATGACTTTACTAAGTAAAGGTCTGGGCCTACAAACTCAACCTATTACTATAACACTTTCATGGTCATGATCTTGGCCAATTTAAGCGCGACTTCTCGGACGCTTTTCCACTCGACCATGGTAACCCTGGAACAAATATTTGAGCGTTCAAAACCTACGTCCAGACATCCAGGCTCACAGACTAATCCTATAACAGTAACACATTACTGGGCATGATTTTATTCAGGAAAGGCCTGGGCTCACAAACTCACCCCATTACTACAACAGTTTTATGGGCATGATCTTGGCCGACTTAAGTGTGACTTCTCGTAGGCTTTCCCATTCGACCATGGTAACCCTGGAAGAAATATTTGAGCGTTCAAAACCTACGTCCAGACATCCAGGCTCACAGACTAACCCCATAACAGCTACACATTATTGCGTATGACTTTATTCAGTAAAGGCCTGGGCCCACAGACTTCCCCTATTACTATAACACTATTATGGGCATGATCTTGGCTGGGTTAAGTGTGACTTCTCGTAGGTTTTCCCACTTGACCATGGTAACCCTGGAAGAAAGCATTCAAAACCTAAATCCAGATATCCAGGCTCAAAGACTAACCCCATAACAGCAACACATTAATGGGCATGATTTTAATCAGTAAAGGACTGGGCCCACAGACTCATTTCATTACTATAACACTATTAGAGGCATGATCTTGGCCGGGTTAAGTGTGACTTCTCGTAATCTTTCCCACTCGACCATGGTAACCCTGGAACAAATATTTGAGAGTTCAAAACCTACGTCCAGGCTCACAGACTAACCCCATAACAGTAACACATTACTGGGCATGATTTTATTCAGAAAAGGCCCTGTATTACAGTTTTCTTTAAGGCCTGGGCTCACAAACTCACCCCATTACTATAACACAGACTAACCCTATAACAGTAACACATTACTGGGCATGGTTTTATTCAGTAAAGGCCTGGGCCCACAGACTAACCCCATTACTATAACACTATTATGGGCATGATCTTGGCCGGGTTAAGTGTGACTTTTCGTAGGCTTTTCCACTCGACCATGGTAACCCTTGAAGAAATTTTTAACATTTCAAAAACTAAGTCTAGATATCCAGCCTCAAGACTAACCCCATAACAGCAACACATTACTGGGCATGACTTTATTCAGTAAAGGTCTGGGCCTACAAACTCAACCTATTACTATAACACTTTCATGGTCATGATCTTGGCTGGGTTAAGTGTGACTTCTCATAGGCTTTCCCACTCGACCATGGTAACCCTGGAAGAAATTTTTAAGCGTTCAAAACTTAAATCCAGACATCCAGGCTCACAGACTATCCCCATAATAGTAACACATTACTGGGCATGATTTTATTCAGTAAAGGTCTGGGCCTACAAACTCAACCTATTACTATAACACTTTCATGGTCATGATCTTGGCTGGATTAAGTGTGACTTCTCATAGGCTTTCCCACTCGACCATGGTAACCCTGGAAGAAATTTTTAAGCGTTCAAAACTTAAATCCAGACATCCAGGCACACAGACTAATCCCATAACAGTAACGCATTACTGGGTGCGATTTTATTCAGTAAAGGCCTGGGCCTACAAACTCACCCCATTACTACAACACTATTATGGGCATAATCTTGGCCGGGTTAAGTTTGACTTCTCGTAGGTTTTCTCACTCGAACACGGTAACCCTGGAAGAAATATTGAAGCATTCAAAACCTAAATCCAGACATCCAGGCTCACAGACTAACCCCATAACAGCAACACATTACTGGGCATGATTTTATTCAGTAAAGGCCTTGTATTACAGTTTTCCTAAAGGCCTGGGCCCACAAACTCACCCCATTACTATAACACTTTTAAGGGCATGATCTTGACCGGGTTAAGTCTGACTTCTCGTAGGCATTCCCATTCGACCATGGTAACCCTAAAAGAATTTTTTAAGCGTTCAAAATGTATTTCCAGACATCCAGACTCAAAGACTAACTCCATAACAGCAAAACATTACTGGGCATGACTTTATTCAGTAAAGACCTGGGCCCAAGACTCACTCCATTACTATAACACTATTAGGGGCCTTATCTTGGCCGGGTTAAGTCTGACTTCTCGTAGGCTTTCCCACTCGACCATATTAACCCTGGAAGAAATTTTTAAGCGTTCAAAACCTAAATCCAGACATCCAGGCGCACAGACTAACCCCATCACAGTAACACATTACTGGGCATGATTTTATTCACTATAGGCCTTGTATTACAGTTTTCTTTACAGCTTGGCCCCACGAACTCACTCCATTACTATAACCCTTTCATGGGCATGATCTTGGCCGGGTTAAGTGTGACTTCTCGTAGGCTTTCCCATTCGACCATGGTAGCCATGGAAAAAATTTTTAAGCGTTCAAAACCTAAGTCCAGACGTTCAGGCGCTTCATCCTGGCGATATTGGCCAGTTTAAGTGCAACTTCTCGGATGCTAATCCACTCGACCATGGTAACCCTGGAACAAATATTTGAGCGTTCAAAACCTAAATCCAGACATCCAGGCTCACAGACTAACCCTATAACAGTAACACATTACTGGGCATGGTTTTATTCAGTAAAGGCCTGGGCCCACAGACTAACCCCATTACTATAACACTATTATGGGCATGATCTTGGCCGGGTTAAGTGTGACTTTTCGTAGGCTTTTCCACTCGACCATGGTAACCCTTGAAGAAATTTTTAACATTTCAAAAACTAAGTCTAGATATCCAGCCTCAAGACTAAGCCCATAACAGCAAGACATTACTGGACATGATTTTATTCACTAAAGGCCCTGTATTACAGTTTTCTTTAAGGCTTGGGCCCACAAACTCACCCCATTATTATAACCCTTTCATGGGCATGATCTTGGCCGGGTTAAGTGTGACTTCTCGTAGGTTTTCCCACTCGACCATGGTAACACTGGAAAAAATATTGAAGCATTCAAAACCTATGTCCAGACATCCAGGCTCACAGACTAACCCCATAACAGTAACACATTACTGGGCATGATTTTATTCAATAAAGGCCTGGGCCCACAGACTCACCCCATTACTATAACACTTCTATGGGCGTGATCTTGGCGGGGTTAAGTGTGACTTCTCGTAGGCTTTCCCACTCGACCATAGTAACCCTTGAAGAAATTTTTAACATTTCAAAAATTAAGTTCAGATATCCAGGCTCAAGACTAACCCCATAACAGTAACACATTACTGGGCATGATTTTATTCACTAAAGGCCCTGTATTACAGCTTTCTTTAAAGCCTGGACACACAGACTCACTCCATTACTATAACACTTTTATGGGCATGATCTTGGCCGCGTTAAGTCTGACTTCTCGTAGGCATAACCATTCGACCATGGTAACCCTGGAAGAATTTTTTAAGCGTTCAAAATTTATTTCCAGACATCCAGTTTCCAAGACTAACCCCATCACAGTAACACATTACTGGGCATGATTTTATTCAGTAAAGGCCTGGGCTCACAGATTCAACCCATTACTATAACACTTTTATATGCATGATCTTGGCCGGTTTAAGTGTGACTTCTCGTAGTCTTTCCCACTCAACAATGGTAACCCTGGAAGAAATATTCAAGCATTCAAAACCTACGTCCAGACATCCAGGCTCACAGACTAACCCCATACCAGTAACACATTACTGGGCATGATTTTATTTAGTAAAGGCCTGGACCCACATATTCAACCCATTACTATAACACTTTTATGTGCCTGATCTTCGCTGGTTTAAGTGTGACTTCTCGTAGTCTTTCCCACTCAACAATGGTAACCCTGGAAGAAATATTCAAGCATTCAAAAACAACATCCAGGCTCACAGACTAACCCCATAACAGTAACACATTACTGGGCATGATTTTATTCAGTAAAGGCCTGGGCCCACAAACTCAGCCCATTACTATAAAACTTTTATGGGCATGATCTTGGCCGGGTTAAGCGTGACTTCTCGTAGGCTTTCCCACTCGACCATGGTAATTCTGGAAGAAAATTTTAAGCGTTCAAAACCTAAGTTCAGACATCCAGGCGATATTGGCCGTTTTAAGTGCGACTTCTCGGACGCTAATCCACTCGACCATGGTAAATCTGGAAGAAATATTGAAGCATTTAAAGCCTAAATCCAGACATCCAGGCTCACAGACTAACCCCATAAAAGTAACACATTACTGGGCATGATTTTATTCACTAAAGGCCCTGTATTACAGTTATCTTTAAGGCCTGGGCCCACAAACTCACCCCATTACTATAACACTTTCATGGGCATGATCTTGGCCGGGTTAAGTGTGACTTCTCGTAGGTTTTCCCATTCGACCACAGTAACCCTAGAAGAAATTTTTAAGCATTCAAACCCTAAATCCAGACATCCAGGCTCACAGACCCCATAACAGTAACACATTACAGGACATGATTTTATTCATTAAAGGCCTGTGTCCAGAGACTAAACCCATTACTACAACACTATTATGGGCATGATCTTGGCAGGGTTAAGTGTGACTTCTCGTAGGCTTTCTTACTCGACCACGGTAACCTTGGAAGAAACTTTTAAACATTCAAAACTTACGTCCAGCTATCCAGCCTCACAGACTAACACTATAACAGTAACACTTTACTGGGCATGACTTTATTCACTAAAGGCCCTGTATTACAATTATCTTTAAGGCTTGGGCTCACAGATTCAACCCATTACTATAACAATTTTGTAGGCATGATCCTGGCCGGTTTAAGTGTGACTTCTCGTAGTCTTTCCCACTCAACAAAAGTAACCCTGGAAGAAATATTCAAGCATTCAAAACCTGCATCCAGACATCCAGCCTCACAAACTAACCCTATAACAGTAACAAATTACTGGGCATGATTTTATTCAATAATTGCCTGGGCCCACAGACTCACCCCATTACTATAACACTTTCATGGGCATGATCTTGGCCGTACTAAGTGTGACTTCTCGTAGGCTTTCCCACTCGACCATGGTAACCCTGGAACAAATATTTGAGCGTTCAAAACCTACGTCCAGACATCCAGGCTCACAGATTAACCCCAAAACAGCTACACATTACTGCGCATGACTTTATTCAGTAAAGCCCTGGAACCAGAAACTCAACCCATTACTATAACACTTTCATGGGCATGATCTTGGCCGGGTTAAGTGTGACTTCTCGTAGGCTTTCTTACTCGACAATGGTAACCCTGGAAGAATGTTTTAAGCATTCAAAACCTCCGTCCAGACATCCAAGGACACAGACTAACCCCTTAACAGTAACACATTACTGGGCATGATTTTATTCAGTAAAGGCCTGGGCCCACAAACTCACTCTATTAGTATAACACTATTATGGGCATGATCTTGGCCGGGTTAAGTGTGACTTCTCGTAGGCTTTCCCACTCGACCATGGTAGCCATGGAAGAAATTTTTAATCGTTCAAAACCTAAGTCCAGACATTCAGTCGCTTCATCCAGACGATATTGGCCGGGTTAAGTGTGACTTCTCGTAGGTTTTCCCACTCGACCATGGTAACCCTGGAACAAATATTTGAGCGTTCAAAACTTATGTCCAGACATCCAGGCTCACAGATTAACCCCATAACAGCTACACATTACCGCGTATGACTTTATTCAGTAAAGGCCTGGGACAAGAAACTCAACTCATTACTATAACACTTTTATGGGCATGATCTTGGCGGGGTTAAGTGTGTTTTCTCGTTGGCTTTCTTACTCGACAACAGTAACCCTGGAAGAAACTTTTAAACATTCAAAACCTACGTCCAGACATCCAAGCACACAGACTAACCCCTTAACAGTAACACATTACTGGGCATGATTTTATTCAGTAAAGGCCTGGGCCAACAGACTCACCCCAATACTCTAAAACTTTTATGGGAATGATCTTGGCCGGGTTAAGTGTGACTTCTCGTAGTCTTTCCCACTCAACAATGGTAACTCTGGAAGAAATATTTGAGCGTTCAAAACCTACGTCCAGACATCCAGGCGATATTGGTCGGTTTAAGTGCGACTTCTCGGACGCTAATCCACTCGACCATGGTAACCCTGGAACAAATATTTGAGCGTTCAAAACCTACGTCCAGACATCCAAGCACACAGACTAACCCCTTAACAGTAACACATTACTGGGCATGATTTTATTCAGTAAAGGCCCTGTATTACAGTTTTCTTTAAGGCATGGGCCCACAAACTCTGAAGATGTTACTTTCTTTTCTTTGTTTAAATTAGCTTGATTGTTGTTAGTTAGAGGGTTTTGTTTTATTACTTTCTTTTCTTTCAGCACAGCTCTTGTCCCTCGCTTATGTTGTCGTCAATTTATTTTGTATATAATTTGTAAAAAGGTATTTCTGGGTTTAAAGGTATTTTGGGGTTTGTTTATTCGGATTGTTGTTATTATTATTGTTTGTTTGGGAGTATTTTGTTACGGTGAAACTTTTCTTTCACTAAACGAAAATCGGAAACAATTTGCCTCTGCTTGTTTAATTACACACCACACTTCCAAAGCAAGAAGCAGCAGTAGCCGAACTCTATTTTTACCATCTTTTAAATTTTAAATGTTACCTCCCAAATATCCCTAGCTGCCGACCAAATAGGGAGCCGTAACATAATTGGGGGCTCGTCCTAAAAGGCAATTGCTGGCTCTGATTGCTGAAGAGTGAGGTGTGTGTTTTTTCTTCTCTCAAGCAGTTGTGTAAACGTGGAGTTGAGCAATTTAGTACATTGTAGCACATCGTATTAAGGTTTGATGGCGTTTAACTTACAGAATTTCATTGATAATCCCTCATTTGAGGCGATAGATAAATGCAGGAAGGATGATCTGTTAACTATAGTGGACCACTTCCGAATTACGACTTCAAAACAATTATTAAAAAAGAAAATTAAGGCGGATTTGATTGATCGCCTAATTGAATTGGGTGTTTTAGGCTTGTCAGATGCAGACAGAGGGGTGGTTGAGGAGCACGATGTGGCGGAATCAGGCAGAAGGGAAGGTGAGTTAGCCGCAACCGAGGCGGAAGCTAAAGTTGGGGCAACTCTTTCACCTTTTGAACCTTTTTCCCTAGGCACTCCTAAGTCGATAGGGGAGACACAGTTTTCTTCCAGGGTTACCATGGTCGAGTGGGTAAACCTACGAGAAGTAACACTTAACCCGGCCAAGATCATGCCCATGAAAGTGTTATAGTAATGGGGTGAGTTTGTGGGCCTAGGCGTCTGAAAAGTCGCGCTTAAACTGGCCAATATCGCCTGGAAGAAGCGCCTGAATGTCTGGTCTTAGGTTTTGAATGCTTAAAAATTTCTTCCATGGCTACCATGGTGGAGTGGGAAGGCCTACGAGAAGTCACACTTAACCCAGCCAAGATCATGACCATAAAAGTGTTATAGTAATAGGTTGAGTCTATAAGCCCAGGCCTTTACTGAATAAAGTCATGCCCAGTAATGTGTTGCTGTTATGGGGTTAGTCTTTGAGTCTGGATATCTGGAAATAGATTTGGAACGCTTAAAAATTTCTTGCAGGGTTACCATGGTCGAGTGGAAAAGCCTACGAGAAGTCACACTTAACCCGGCCAAGCTCATGTCCATAATAGCGTTATAGTAATGGGGTGAGTCTGTAGGCCCAGGCCTTTACTGAATAAAATCAAGCCCAGTAATGTTTTACTGTTATGGGGTTAGTCTGTGAGCCTGGATTTCTGGATTTAGGTTTTGAATGCTTCAATATTTCAATACCCTCCGAGGATCGCCACCTTAACGTGGTGGAGGGGTTTGAGTGCCTGAATGACCCTAGGAGCTAGGTTGTCCGGGGCTATATGCCCCTGGTAGGGTCTCCCATGGCAAACAGGTCCTAGGTGACAAGCCAGACAAAGAGTGGTCCATTATACCCTTATGGAAAAGAACATGAATGGAGTCGCGACGTCGCCCGGTATGGCGCAGCCGGGGCCTCGCCATGGAGCCAGGCCTGGGGCCGGGGCCGGCATGCGAGCGCCTGGTGGCCGGGTCTTGCCCCACGGGCCCGGCCGGGCTCAGCCCGAAACAGCGGCGTGGGGCCATCTCCCCGTGGGCCCACCACCTGCAGGAGGGACCGTAAGGGGCCGGTGCCTTGTGGTTTGGGTGGCAGTCGAAGGCGGGGACCTCGACAACCCAACCCCTGGACTCAGAATCTAGTTTTAGGGACATGGAACGTCACCTCTCTGGGGGGGAAGAAGCCTGAGTTGTTGCGGGAGGTTGAGAGATACCCGCTAGAGATAGTTGGGCTCACCTCCACGCACTGCTTGGACTCTGGAACCCATCTTCTCGAAAGGGGCTGGACTCTTCACTACTCTGGTGTTGCCCGCAGTGAGAGGCGGCAGGCTGGTGTGGGCTTGCTCATAGCTCCCCAGCTTAGCCACCATGTGTTGGAGTTTAACCCGGTGGACGAGAGGGTCGCCTCCCTGCGACTTCGGGTTGGGGGGAGGACTCTCACTCTCATTTGTGCCTACTGGCCGAATGGCAGTGTAGAGTACCCGGCCTTCTTGGAGTCCTTGGGAGGGGTGCTGGAAAGTGCTCCAACCAGGGACTCTATCGTCCTGCTGGGTGACTTCAACGCTCACGTTGGTGATGCTAGTGACACCTGGAGGGGCGTGATTGGGAGGAACGGCCCCCCCGATCTAAACCTGAGTGGTGTTCTGTTGTTGGAATTCTGTGCTAGTCATGGTCTGTCCATAACGAACACCATGTTCAAGCATAAGGGTGTCCACCAGTACACGTGGCATCAGGACACCCGATGATCGACTTTGTGGTTGTATCATCTGATCTCCGGCCGCATGTCTTGGACACTCGGGTGAAGAGAGGGGCGGAGCTGTCAACTGATCACCACCTGGTGGTGAGTTGGATCCGTTGGCGGGGGAGGAGGCCGGACAGACTTGGCAGGCCCAAACGTACCGTGAGGGTCTGTTGGGAACGTTTGACAGAGACCCCTGTCAGGGAGATCTTCAACTCCCGCCTCCGGCAGAACTTTGACCGGATCCCGAGGGAGGCTGGAGACATTGAGTCCGAGTGGACTATGTTCTCTACCTCTTTGGTCGGCGCGCAGCCGTCCGGAGCTGTGGCCGTAAAGTCTCGGTGCATGTCGTGGCGGCAACCCCCGAACCCGATGGTGGACACCGGAAGTAAGGGATGCCGTCAAGCTGAAGAAGGAGTCTTATCGGGCATGGTTGGCCCGAGGGACCCCTGAGGCAGCTGACAGGTACCGGTGGGCCAAGCGGACTGCTGCCCGGGTGGTTGTGCAGGCAAAAACTCGGGTCTGGGAGGAGTTCGGGGAGGCCATGGAAAATGACTATCGGACGGCCTCAAAAAGGTTCTGGCAAACCGTCCAGCGCCTCAGAAAAGGGAAGCAGTGCCCTGCCAACACCGTATACAGTGCTGGTGGGAACCTGCTAACCTCGACTGGGAATATTGTTGGGCGGTGGAAGGAATACTTTGAGGACCTCCTCAATCCCGCCAACACATCCTCCACTGAGGGAGCAGAGGCCAGGGATCCGGCGGGGGACTCGACCATTACCCTGGATGAGGTCACTGAGGTTGTTGAGAAGCTCCTCGGTGGCAAGGCACCAGGGGTGGAAGAGATCCGCCCGGAATACCTCAGGTCTCTGGATGTTGTGGGGCTGTCTTGGCTGGACGCGGGGGAAAGTGCCTCTGGACGGGGGTGGTGGTTCCTCTTTTTAAGAAGGGGGACCGGAGGGTGTGCTCCAACTATAGGGGGATCACACTTCTCAGCCTCCCTGGGAAAGTCTATGCCAGGGTACTAGAGAGGAGAATCCGCCCGATAGTTGAACCTCAGCTTCAAGAGGAACAATGCGGGTTTCGTCCTGGACGTGGAACACTGGACCAGCTCTATACCCTCTCCAGGATGCTGGAGGGTTCCTGGGAGTTTGCCCAACCAGTCTACATGTGTTTTGTGGATTTGGAGAAGGCATTTGACCGGGTTCCTCGTGGTGTCCTGTGGGGGGTGCTCTGGGAATATGGGGTAAGGGGCCCTTTGCTAAGGGCTGTCTGATCCCTGTATGATCAGAGCAGGAGCTTGGTTCGCATTGCCGGCATTAAGTCAGACTTGTTTCCAGTGCATGTTGGACTCCGACAGGGCTGCCCTTTGTCACCGGTCCTGTTCATTGTTTTTATGGACAGGATTTCTAGGCGCAGTCAGGGGCCGGAGGGGGTCTGGTTTGGTGACCACAGGATAGCTTCTCTGCTTTTTGCTGATGATGTTGTTCTGTTGGCTGCATCTGGCCAAGACCTACAGTGTGTGCTGGGGCGGTTTGCAGCTGAGTGTGAAGCGGCAGGGATGAAAATCAGCACCTCCAAGTCTGAGGCCTTGGTCCTCAGTTGGACAAGGGTGGCTTGCCCCCTTCAGGTTGGTGGGGAGCTCCTGCCTCAGGTGGAGGAGTTTAAGTATCTTGGGGTCTCGTTCACGAGTGAGGGAAGGATGGAAGGAGAGATTGACAGACGGAACGGTGCAGCTTCTGCAGTAATGCGGTCGCTGTACTGGTCTGTCATGGTGAAGAAAGAGCTGAGCCGCAAGGCAAAGCTCTCGATTTACCGGTCGATCTTCGTTCCTACTCTCATCTATGGTCATGAGCTTTGGGTCATGACCGAAAGAATGAGATCCCGGATACAAGCGGTCGAAATGAGTTTCCTTCGTAGGGTGGCTGGGCGCTCCCTTAGAGATAGGGTGAGGAGTTCAGCCACTCGGGAGGAGCTCGGAGTAGACCCGCTGCCTTAAGGAAAGCTGTAAAACAGGGCCTTTAGTGAATGAAATCATACACAGTAATGTGTAGCTGTTATGGGGTTAGTCTGTGAGCCTGGATGTCGGGACGTAGCTTTTGAACCTTAAAAAGTTTCTTCCATGGCTAACATGATCGAGTGGGAAAGTCTACGAGAAGTCACACTTAACCCGGCCAAGATCATGCCCATAAAAGTATAATAGTAAAGGGGTGAGTTTGTGGGCCCAGGCCTTTACTGAATAAAGTCATGCCCAGTAATGTGTTACTGTTATGGGGTTAGTCTGTGAGTCTGGATGTCTGGACATAGGTTTTGAATGCTTGAATATTTCTTACAGAGTTACCATGATCGAGTGGGAAAGTCTACGAGAAGTCACACTTAACCCGGCCAAGATCATGCTCATAAAAGTATAATAGTAAAGGGATGAGTTTGTGGGCCCAGGCCTTTACTGAATAAAGTCATGCCCAGTAATGTGTTACTGTTATGGGGTTAGTCTGTGAGTCTGGATGTCTGGACATAGGTTTTGAATGCTTGAATATTTCTTACAGGGTTACCATGGTCGAGTGGGAAAACCTACGAGAAGTCACACGTAACCCGGCCAAAATCATGCCCATAAAAGTGTTATAGTAATGGGGTGATACTGTGGGACCAGGCCTTAAAGAAAACTGTAATACAGGGCCTTTACTGAATAAAATCATGCCCAGTAATGTGTTACTGTTATCGGGTTAGTCTGTGAGCCTGGATGTCTGGATTTAGGCTTTAAATGCTTCAATATTTTTTCCAGAATTACCATGGTCGAGAGGGAAAACCTAGGAGAAGTCACGCTTAACCCGGCCAAGATCATGCCCATAAAAGTTTTATAGTAATGGGGTGAGTTTGTGGGCCCATGCCTTAAAGAAAACTGTAATACAGGGCCTTTACTGAATAAAATCATACCCAGTAAAGTGTTACTGTTATGGGGTTAGTCTGTGAGCCTGGATGTCTGGATTTAGGTTTTGAACGCTTAAAAATTTCTTCCAGGGTTACCATGGTCGAGTGGGAAAGCATACGAGAAGTCACACTTAACCCGGCCAAGATCATACCCATAATTGTGTCATAGTAATGAGGTGAGTCTGTGGGCCCAAGCCTTTACTGAATAAAATCTTGCCCAGTAATGTGTTACTGTTATCGGGTTAGTCTGTGAGCCTGGATGTCTGGATTTAGGCTTTAAATGCTTCAATATTTTTTCCAGAATTACTATGGTCGAGTGGGAAAACCTACGAGAAGTCATGCTTAACCCGGCCAAGATCATGCCCATAAAAGTTTTATTGTAATGGGGTGAGTTTGTGGGCCCATGCCTTAAAGAAAACTGTAATACAGGGCCTTTACTGAATAAAAACATACCCAGTAATGTGTTACTGTTATGGGGTTAGTCTGTGAGCCTGGATTTCTGGATTTAGGTTTTGAACGCTTAAAAATTTCTTCCAGGGTTACCATGGTCGAGTGGGAAAGCCTACGAGAAGTCACACTTAACCCGACCAAGATCATGCCCATAAAATTGTGATAGTAATGAGGTGAGTTTTTGGGCTCAGGCCTTTACTGAATAAAATCATGCCCAGTAATGTGTTACTGTTATGGGGTTAGTCTGTGTGCCTGGATGTCTGGACGTAGGATTTGAATGCTTAAAAATTTCTTCCAGAATTACCATGGTCGAGTGGGAAAACCTACGAGAAGTCACGCTTAACCGGGCCAAGATCATGCCCATAATAGTGTTATAGTAATGGAGTGAGTCTGTGGGCCCAGGCCTTTACTGAATAAAACCATGCCCAGTTATGTGTTACTGTTATGGAGTTAGTCTGTGAGCTTGGATGTCTAGATTTAGGTTTTGAACGCTTAAAAATTTCTTCCAGGGTTACCATGGTCGAGTGGGAAAGCCTACGAGAAGTCACACTTAACCCGGCCAAGATCATACCCATAAAAGTTTTATAGTATTGGGGTGAGTCTGTTGGCCCAGGCCTTTACTGAATAAAATCATGCCCAGTAATGTGTTACAGTTAAGGGGTTTGTCTGTGTGCTTGGATGTCTGGACGTAGGTTTTGAATGCTTAAAAGTTTCTTCCAGGGTTACCATTGTCGAGTAAGAAAGCCTACGAGAAGTCACACTTAACCCGGCCAAGATCATGCACATAAAAGTGTTATAGTAATGGGTTGAGTTTCTGGTACCAGGCCTTTAATGAATAAAGTCATATGCAGTAATGTGTAGCTGTTATGGGGTTAATCTGTGAACCTGGATGTCTGGACGTAGGTTTTGAACGCTCAAATATTTGTTCCAGGGTTACCATGGTTGAGTGGGAAAACCTACAAGAAGTCACACTTAACCCGGCCAATATCGCCTGGGTGAAGCGACTGAATGTCTGGATTTAGGTTTTGAACGCTAGAAAATTTCTTCCATGGCTACCATGGTCGAGTGGGAAAGCCTACGAGAAGTCACACTTAACCCAATCAAGATCATGCCCATAAAAGTGTTATAGTAATGGGGTGAGTTTGTGGGCTCAGGCATTTACTGAATAAAATCATGCCCAGTAATGTGTTACTGTTATAGGGTTAGTCTGTGAGACTGGATGTCTGGACATAGGTTATGAATTCTTAAAAACTTCTTCCAGGCTTACCGTGGTCGAGTGGGAAAGCCTACGAGAAGTCACTTAAGTCGACCAAGATCATGCCCATAATAGTGTTATAGTAATGGGGTGAGTCTGTGAGGCCCAGGCCTTTACTGAATAAAATCATGCCCAGTAATGTGTAACTGCTATGGGGTTAGTCTGTGAGCCTGGATGTCTGGGTTTAGGTTTTAAATGCTTCAATATTTCTTCTAGGGTTACCATGTTCGAGTGGGAAAACCTACGAGAAGTCACACTTTTAGCCCGGCCAAGATCATGCCCATGAAAGTGTCATAGTAATGGGGTGAGTTTGTGGGCCCAGGCCTTAAGGAAAACTGTAATACAGGGCCTTTAGTGAATAAAATCATGCCCAGTAATGTGTTACTGTTATGGGGTTAGTCTGTGAGCCTGGATGTCATGATTTAGGTTTTGAATGCTTCAGTATTTCTTCCAGGGTTACCATGGTCGAGTGGGAGAACCTACGAGAAGTCACGCTTAACCCGGCCAAGATCATGCCCATGAAAGTATTATAGTAATGGGGTGAGTTTGTGGGCTCATGCCTTAAAGAAAACTGTAATACAGGGCCTTTACTGAATAAAATCATGCCCAGCAATGTGTTATTGTTATAGGGTTAGTCTGTGAGCCTGGATGTCTGGATTTAGGCTTTAAATGCTTAAAAATTTCTTCCAGGGTTACCATGGTCGAGTGGGAAAGCATACGAGAAGTCACACTTAACCCGGCCAAGATCATACCCATAATTGTGTCATAGTAATGGGGTGAGTCTGTGGGCCCAAGCCTTTACTGAATAAAATCTTGCCCAGTAATGTGTTACTGTTATCGGGTTAGTCTGTGAGCCTGGATGTCTGGATTTAGGCTTTAAATGCTTCAATATTTTTTCCAGAATTACTATGGTCGAGTGGGAAAACCTACGAGAAGTCACGCTTAACCCGGCCAAGATCATGCCCATAAAAGTTTTATTGTAATGGGGTGAGTTTGTGGGCCCATGCCTTAAAGAAAACTGTAATACAGGGCCTTTACTGAATAAAATCATACCCAGTAATGTGTTACTGTTATGGGGTTAGTCTGTGAGCCTGGATTTCTGGATTTAGGTTTTGAACGCTTAAAAATTTCTTCCAGGGTTACCATGGTCGAGTGGGAAAGCCTACGAGAAGTCACACTTAACCCGACCAAGATCAGGCCCATAAAATTGTGATAGTAATGGGGTGAGTTTTTGGGCTCAGGCCTTTACTGAATAAAATCATGCCCAGTAATGCGTTACTGTTATGGGGTTAGTCTGTGTGCCTGGATGTCTGGACGTAGGTTTTGAATGCTTAAAAATTTCTTCCAGAATTACCATGGTCGAGTGGGAAAACCTACGAGAAGTCACACTTAACCCGGCCAAGATCATGCACATAAAAGTGTTATAGTATTGGGGTGAGTCTGTTGGCCCAGGCCTTTACTGAATAAAATCATGCCCAGTAATGTGTAGCTGTTATGGGGTTAATCTGTGAGCCTGGATGTCTGGACGTAGGTTTTGAACGCTCAAATATTTGTTCCAGGTTTACCATGGTCGAGTGGGAAAGCCTACGAGAAGTCACACTTAAGTCGACCAAGAGCATGCCCATAATAGTGTTGTAATAATGGGGTGAGTTTGTGGGCCCAGGTATTTACTGAATAAAATCATGCCCAGTAATGTGTTACTGTTATGGAATTAGTCAGTGATACTGGATGTCTGGACGTAGGTTTTGAATGCTCAAATATTTGTTCCAGGGTTACCATGGTTGAGTGGGAAAACCTACAAGAAGTCACACTTAACCCGGCCAATATCGCCTGGGTGAAGCGACTGAATGTCTGGATTTAGGTTTTGAACGCTTGAAAATTTCTTCCATGGCTACCATGGTCGAGTGGGAAAGCCTACGAGAAGTCACACTTAACCCAATCAAGATCATGCCCATAAAAGTGTTATAGTAATGCGGTGAGTTTGTGGGCTCAGGCATTTACTGAATAAAATCATGCCCAGTAATGTGTTACTGTTATAGGGTTAGTCTGTGAGACTGGATGTCTGGACATAGGTTATGAATTCTTAAAAACTTCTTCCAGGCTTACCGTGGTCGAGTGGGAAAGCCTACGAGAAGTCACACTTAAGTCGACCAAGATCATGCCCATAATAGTGTTATAGTAATGGGGTGAGTCTGTGGGCCCAGGCCTTTACTGAATAAAATCATGCCCAGTAATGTGTAACTGCTATGGGGTTAGTCTGTGAGCCTGGATGTCTGGATTTAGGTTTTAAATGCTTCAATATTTCTTCTAGGGTTACCATGTTCGAGTGGGAAAACCTACGAGAAGTCACACTTAGCCCGGCCAAGATCATGCCCATGAAAGTGTCATAGTAATGGGGTGAGTTTGTGGGCCCAGGCCTTAAGGAAAACTGTAATACAGGGCCTTTAGTGAATAAAATCATGCCCAGTAATGTGTTACTGTTATGGGGTTAGTCTGTGAGCCTGGATGTCATGATTTAGGTTTTGAATGCTTCAGTATTTCTTCCAGGGTTACCATGGTCGAGTGGGAGAACCTACGAGAAGTCACGCTTAACCCGGCCAAGATCATGCCCATGAAAGTATTATAGTAATGGGGTGAGTTTGTGGGCTCATGCCTTAAAGAAAACTGTAATACAGGGCCTTTACTGAATAAAATCATGCCCAGCAATGTGTTATTGTTATAGGGTTAGTCTGTGAGCCTGGATGTCTGGATTTAGGCTTTAAATGCTTAAAAATTTCTTCCAGGGTTACCATGGTCGAGTGGGAAAGCATACGAGAAGTCACACTTAACCCGGCCAAGATCATACCCATAATTGTGTCATAGTAATGGGGTGAGTTTGTGGGCTCATGCCTTAAAGAAAACTGTAATACAGGGCCTTTACTGAATAAAATCATGCCCAGCAATGTGTTATTGTTATAGGGTTAGTCTGTGAGCCTGGATGTCTGGATTTAGGCTTTAAATGCTTAAAAATTTCTTCCAGGGTTACCATGGTCGAGTGGGAAAGCATACGAGAAGTCACACTTAACCCGGCCAAGATCATACCCATAATTGTGTCATAGTAATGGGGTGAGTCTGTGGGCCCAAGCCTTTACTGAATAAAATCTTGCCCAGTAATGTGTTACTGTTATCGGGTTAGTCTGTGAGCCTGGATGTCTGGATTTAGGCTTTAAATGCTTCAATATTTTTTCCAGAATTACTATGGTCGAGTGGGAAAACCAACGAGAAGTCACGCTTAACCCGGCCAAGATCATGCCCATAAAAGTTTTATTGTAATGGGGTGAGTTTGTGGGCCCATGCCTTAAAGAAAACTGTAATACAGGGCCTTTACTGAATAAAATCATACCCAGTAATGTGTTACTGTTATGGGGTTAGTCTGTGAGCCTGGATTTCTGGATTTAGGTTTTGAACGCTTAAAAATTTCTTCCAGGGTTACCATTGTTGAGTGGGAAAGACTACTAGAAGTCTTACTTAAACCGGCCAAGACCATGCCCATAATAGTTTTATAGTAATGGGGTGAGTTTGTTGGCCCATGCCTTAAAGAAAACTGTAATACAGGGCCTTTACTGAATAAAATCATGCCCAGTAATGTCTTGCTGTTATGCGGATAGTCTTGAGCCTGGATATCTGGACTTAGTTTTTGAAATGTTAAAAATTTCTTCCAGGGTTACCATGGTCGAGTGGGAAAGCGTACGTGAAGTCACACTTAACCCGGCCAAGATCATGCCCATAATAGTGTTATAGTAATGGGATGAGTCTTTGGGCCCAGGCCTTTACTGAATAAAATCATGCCCAGTAATGTGTAACTGTTATGGGGTTAGTCTGGATTTAGGTTTTGAATGCTTCAATATTTCTTCCAGGGTTACCGTGGTCGAATGGGAAAGCATACGAGAATTCACACTTAACCCGGCAAAGATCAGGCCCATAATAGTGTTATAGTAATGGGGTGAGTCTGTGGGCCCAGGCTTTTACTGAATAAAATCATGCCCAGTAATGTGTTACTGTTATGGGGTTAGTCTGTGAGCCTGCATGTCTGGACGTAGGTTTTGAATGCTTGAATATTTCTTCCAGGGTTACCATTGTTGAGTGGGAAAGACTACTAGAAGTCTTACTTAAACCGGCCAAGACCATGCCCATAATAGTTTTATAGTAATGGGGTGAGTCTGTGGGCCCAGGCCTTTAGTGAATAAAATCATGCCTAGTAATTTGTTACTGTTTTGGGGTTAGTCTGTGAGCCTGGATGTCTGGACGTAGGTTTTGAACGCTCAAATATTTGTTCCAGGGTTAAAATGGTCGAGTGGATTAGCGTCCGAGAAGTCGCACTTAAACCAGCCAATATCGGCTGGATGAAGCAGCTGGATGTCTGGATGTAGGTTTTGAACGCTTAAAAATGTCTTCCATGGTTACCATGGTCGAGTGGGAAAGCCTACGAGAAGTCACTCTTAACCCTGTCAAGATCATGCCCATAATAGTTTTATAGTAATGGGGTGAGTTTGTGGGCCTACGCCTTAAGGAAAACTGTATTACAGGGCCTTTACTGAATAAAATCATGCCCAGTAATGTGTTACTGTTATGGGGTTAGTCTGTGAGCCTGGATGTCTGGACGTAGGTTTTGAATACTTGAATATTTCTTCCAGGGTTACCATTGTTGAGTGGGAAAGACTACAAGAAGTCACACTTAAACCGACCAAGATCATGCTTATAAAAGTGTTATAGTAATGGGTTGAATCTGTGGGCCCAGGCCTTTACTGAATAAAATCATGCCCAGTAATGTGTGCCTGTTATGGGGTTAGTCTGTGAGCCTGGATGTCTGGATTTAGGTTTTGAACGCTTAAAATTTTTTTCCAGGGTTAATATGGTCGAGTGGGAAAGCCTACGAGAAGTCACACTTAACCCGGCCAAGATCATGCCCCTAATAGTGTTATAGTAATGGAGTGAGTTTGTGGGCCCAAGCCTTAAAGAAAACTGTAATACAGGGCCTTTACTGAATAAAATCATGCCCAGTAATGTGTTACTGTTATGGGGTTAGTCTGTGAGCCTGCATGTCTGGACGTAGGTTTTGAATGCTTGAATATTTCTTCCAGGGTTACCATTGTTGAGTGGGAAAGACTACGAGAAGTCACACTTAAACCGGCCAAGACCATGCCCATAATAGTGTTATAGTAATGGGGTGAGTCTATGGGCCCAGGCCTTTACTGAATAAAATCATGCCCAGTAATTTGTTACTGTTATGAGGTTAGTCTGTGAGCCTGGATGTCTGGATTTAGTTTTTGAATGCTTCAATATTTCTTCCAGGGTTACCATGGTCGAGTGGGAAAACCTACAAGAAGTCACACTTAACCCGACAAAAATCATGCCCATGAAAGTCTTATAGTACTGGGGTGAGTTTGTGGGCCCAGGCCTTAAAGAAAACTATAATACAGGGCCTTTAGTGAATAAAATCATTCCCAGTAATGTCTTGTTGTTATGGGGTTAATCTTGAGCCTGGATGTCTGGATTTAGGTTTTGAATGCTTCAATATTTCTTCCAGGGTTACCATGGTCGAGTGGGAAAGCCTACGAGAAGTCACACTTAAACCGGCCAAGATCATGCGCATAAAAGTGCTACAGTAATGGGTTGAATCTGTGGGCCCAGGCCTTTACTGAATAAAATCATGCCCAGTAATGTGTTCCTGTTTTGGGGTTAGTCTGTGAGCCTGGATGTCTGGTTTTTGGTTTTGAACACTTAAAAATTCTTCCAGGGTTACCATGGTCGAGTGGGGAAAGCCTACGAGAAGTCACACTTAATCCGACCAAGATCATGCCCTTAAAATTGTGATAGTAATGGCGTGAGTTTGTGGGCTCAGGCCTAAACTGAATAAAGTCATGCCGAGTAATTTGTTACTGTTATAGGGTTAGTCTGTGAGGCTGGATGTCTGGACGTAGGTTTTGAATGCTTAAAAGTTTCTTCCAGGGTTACCATGGTCGAGTAAGAAAGCCTACAAGAAGCAACACTTAACACGGCCAAGATAATGCCCATAATAGTGTTAGAGTAATGGGGTGAGTCTTTTGGCTGTGGGATTTATGTTTTAAAGGATTTATGTTTTACAGGTTTTACACAATAGAAGCACTGTGCCCAGGCCTCATAAAGGCTCTGTGTTTTTCCATTTGATATTATGTGTTTTTCCATTTCGATATTATTTGTGTATGTGCTGTACAAAATGTCTTATCTACAGAAACAAGATATGGAGACTACTGAGCTCATCTACTGGTCGAGAAGAAACAACTGCACCTGGTTCTGTGAAGGACACCCTGAATCGGAGGAAGACCCAAGCACAAGAATATAAATATTGTGTGAAATGTAGTGTGAGCATACAGGACTGCCCTGCATGCCTTGATGCTGTTGTTCTGTATCCTGAGCTCAGTCTCAATTATTCTGACTTTATTAAACTTAAGATTTTAAATTTAAGAGTAAGTGTCATCATTGACAGACCTGAACCTGGGAGGGAAACAACGAAGATTTGTCTGAGACAGATCTGTCTGAGACGAGGTCTCTGCTGGGAATCCTCTGCTTCAACCATCAGTACTGAACAACGAAACAGGTAAGCAGTCACCTTTTTCATAAAAGAACTGCAGGATTGATTACTCTAAATTATCTGGTTGAAGTGGTGGAGGCACCAGTGGTTTTCTGTATATTGAAATCAGAATAATTGACGAATTCAAAAGATTTAAAGAAGTAAATGCAGTCACAATGAATAGAAAAATGGTAATGTCCTTTTAGAAAGGTTGAACTGTATAAGTAATTTCCTGACAAGGTTGAACTGCAAAAGGTAATTTCCTGGCAAGGTTGAACTGTAGTATTAATTTCCTGGCATGGTTGAGCTGTAAAATTAATGTCCTGGCAAGGTTGAAATTCACTAAAAGGGTGATTGATGAAACCCGGCGTGGTAACTTACAGTTCGTGAAACCCGGCGTGGTACTCTACAGTTCGTGAAACCCGGCGTGGTAACTTACAGTTCGTGAAACCCGCGTGGTACTCTACAGTTCGTGAAACCCGGCGTGGTAAAATACAGTTTGTAAAACCGGCGTGGTACATAAAAGGTATAAGAAATATTGTGAAGTGTGGTGTTATATCGATCTGTGTCTGTACCTGAGTGTGTGTGTGAATGAGATAAGCTGATCTCGAGTATTTTGAGACCAAATTGTCGCGCACCCTCTCTGGACCGTCACTTAAGTGTGACCCGGTAGGAACGGACGCGAGGGTTTGGCCTCAAGTGTGGAGAAAGCTGAATGTATGAGCCCAAGAGATTGGGACACTGAATGACAAAAATAAAACAAGAGTGAAAGAAGCAGTACACACACAGTGGTTTCTGTATTAAGGACATTGATCCTGGGAAAATAGGTGGTGTTAGATTATATAATAAAAAGCCAATTAGAACCCATAGGGAAGCATATAAAAGTTAGACATACAAACACCCCAATAACCTGATGGTGCAGACTGTTTGGTCATAATCCAAATTGTGAGGTGTAATTGGACTAGGGTAAAATATAAACTGATAAAATGACTACCTATAAGGAAGTATGGGATAAATTGAGTAGACAAATGTTGGCACAGGCTGAAATTAAAGAAAAACCAAGGATGACAAGAGAATTAGAAAAGGCATGGAAGCAATTAGAGTGTATTAATGGGTGGGACAATTCCACTGAGAACAAAGGGGAACTATTAAGGGCCATAATGAGAGAAGAAGAAAGAGCAGACAAAGAGCATAAAATGGCGGTACAGAACAGGCAAGCTGCAACATTTTTTACTAAAGGGAAATTAGAAAAAGAGGTGAGAGAAAAGGCCTATCAGACTAGAATATGGAGCAGAATAAAAAGTGTCATGGTCTGCAGGGTAAAAATTGCAGCTATTAATGAGAAACAATCAGAAGAAGAAAAACCTAGGCCCCCTTATGCAGAAAAGTCCCTTCCGCTCCTTTAATGCTGCCTGTGATGCATGTTGTGGCAGGGGAAGTGTCCACGACAACCAAACAGGCAAATAAAAATGGAAGGTTTGTCCTGACAGGAGGGACAGTTGAGGTAGAACAAAGTGAGGAGGCTAGGTTAGAAGAAAAAAAGAGTAAGAGAGCTAATAAATGAAGAACTGACAAAACAACCCATGAGTTCAATAATTAACAGTAGTTTAGACAGAGAAATACTTCAGAGAACTCAGGAAGTAGTGGAATTAGAGCGACACGTAGGGCAGCTGACTGGAGAAAGGAAGAGACTGACGGGTGTGCATAAGGAGGAGGCAGCATGTGGAAGCAGAGTAGGTAGTCTGTATGGAGGAGAAAGTATACATGAGGAGGAAAATGTCAGAATGCTGAGGACAGAACTAGAAAGTAGGGAAAGGGAAATCAGAGAAGAACGTAGGGAAGATTCAATGAAAGGGCTAAGCCTAGCTAAAGGTCAGGGTGAAGAAAAGGATAGTGTAACAATCACTGGATATGAGCTGGACATAGACTGGGGTTATAAACAGGCGGCACAGGCCCAACAGAGGGCTGGTACAGCTACCAGCCCCCACAAAGGAGAAGGAGGTGCGTCAGGAACAACCTTATTACAAGCCTTAAATTTAAGGAAAGACATGGGGGTTAGAACAACATACCCAACCCAGTATCCACTGTACAGGATAGGAGGACAACAGAATCCAGAGTATAGACCATGGGGAAATGCAGACATGAATGCAGTACTGCAGAAATTGCCAGATCTAACTAAGGGAGGAATGAGATGGTTAAATAAACTCACCACATTAACCCATGGTAATGAACTAGCAATAGGGGACTTTAGGGCCCTAATGGGACATCTGCTTACCAGAACCCAGATGACTACTTTAGAGGATGAAGCTAGAATAGAAGACATGGCCAATAAGAAACCACTGTCCAAAGTAATTACCCAAATAAGTAGGGCTCTTACAAACATATATCCAACACCAAAAATGACTTATCAATCTATCAAATTTAAGATAGGAGCAGAAGAATCTGCATCAGCATATCTGCATAGGACAGAAGCTGAATGGGAAGAAAGGACAGGGCAGCACCCAGATTGCAGTGACATCTGTAAAGAGTTTTACAGGCAGGCAGTAGTGAAGGGAGTTCCAGAAAAAGCAAAACAACAAATAGAAAACAGTCCAGAAATGTGTGGGGGTAGTGGAGAGACATGGGCCAGGTATTTCATTTACTATGTAGACAAAGCCATGGAAAAACAAGAAAGGGAGGATTCTGAGGTAGAAAAACTGAAAACACAACTACTAAAATTGCAAATAGAGGCAGAAAAAGAAAAGAATAAAAAGAAGCCTAGAGAGGGAGCTCTGCAAATGCCTGTAATGAATCAGGGGATGAAGGGACAGGAAGTGTCACTGGGGCAGCAAACTATCAGCCTCAGGGCCCATATGATTGTCCATATGACCTGCTGCCAGACTGGCCACCTTATGGAAATGGGTGGGAAAACCAAAATTATAGGGGGAATTACGGGAGACCAGGGTGAGAGCAGGGGTGCTATCTGTGCGGAGCAGGTGATCACTGGAGAAAAGACTGCCCACTGAATAGACGGGGACAACCTCCTGCACGGGGACGGGCTCCTGTCAGAGGAGGGCCTCAGGGAAGAGGAAGAGGTGTCCCCAGAAATGTCCCGTGGTCTACCAACCAACAGGTGCCCAGACAAAACCCAGTCTGGGGCCAGGCAGACCAGGCGGATTATTGATGAGACCAACAGAGAACCTGTAAGGAGGCTGAGGCTGAGCCCTACCTAACTATACTGGTCAACAGACAGCCAGTACAGGCCTTAGTGGACACTGGGGCATACTTTTATACAATAAGGCTGGAATGGTTGAGAAAGGACTTTCCTATGCTCTGCCAGTGTGCCCTCTGCTCTGCTCGGACGAGACCTGTTAGTAAAATTGGGGGTGAAAATTCTGTGTAGCCCAGAGGGCATAATTTTAACTTTTCCAAATGGAAAAACACAAAACTGTTCCATTAAGGGTGGTCTAGTACCTGCAGCTGGTCAATGGGTATTAACTACAACAGGAAGAGTGGGAGTGGACATTTATTGGGTCAGAGTGCTGCATCCAGAACAAACCAACTTTAGGCAGCTGATAAACCAGAGATCAGACCTGTTGAGACACTTCCTGCCAGTTTCTGACCCATTACACGGTACTTTGTACTATGACAAAAGTAATGATGAGGTTTATGCAACAGAGTTTAGCCAATATGTAGATCAAAGACATACCAACCTGAAAGGCTCAGTCATATACATTGGAAAGGAAGGGGTAGCTGTGGAAGTAAGGTTAAAGTAAGGAACAATATGACTGGTTTGAAATGAAAACTGTCTCTGTACCACACATTTCCTTAATGATAAGTACACACCACGGAGCCAAGGCCTTAGGCCCCATGGTATAAAGACTAAAACAGGCAGCAGATTGGGAAGATGAGAGACAGGGTTGGGAAAGATCGCACATGACAGGAGGTCACAGACTACACATAGAGGAAATATGTGAGGGCAGGTACGAGAAGTTAAGATCAAACAGAGAAAAGACTAATGCTGTAATGGATGGGCCAGGGGCAGAAGAGATGCTAGCCAACCTACCAGAAAAGTTATGGTCAACAGGAAGTGAGGATGTGGGTTATTGTGATATTCAGCCAGTGTCTTTTGAAATAGACAAAACAACAGTGGTAAAGGAGAGACAGTATAGAAATAATTGTGAGGCCATGACTGGTATTGCCCCCACCATTCAGAGTCTATTGAACAAGGGAGTGCTGTGTGAGACCACCTCTGAGTGGAACACCCCAATACTGCCTGTCATTAAACACTCCACAGAAATATAGAATGGTCCATGACCTGAGAAAAATAAATGAGAGGGTTCTGACAACACCACTGCCCACTCCAAATCCTTACACCATTTTAACCAGATTGACCCCAGAACACACCGACTTCTCCTGTATAGATCTGGCAAATGCATTTTTCTGTATACCTTTAGCAGAGAAGAGTAGGGACGTGTTTGCCTTCACATACAACGGCCGGAAGTACACTTACACAAGATTACCACAAGGCTTCATTTTGAGCCCTGGCATTTTCAACCAAGAGCTAAGAAAGCTGCTGGACAATCTGACAGTCGATACCAACACAATTGTGGTTCAATATGTAGATGATTTGCTAATTGCATGTACATCTGCTGCCACCTGTCTGACAGACACAGAGAGGGTGCTGTCACTTCTGGCTGAGGTAGGGTTGAAGGCAAGCAAACAAAAGTTGCAAGTCTGCAGGCCAGAGGTCACTTTTCTAGGACGATTAGTGGGTCGACAGGGAACCTCTATGACAAATGACACCAAACAAGCCATACTAAACCACCCAAAACCCAAAAATGTGAAAGATATGTTGTCTTTTCTGGGCCTAATAGGTTACAGCAGACAGTATATTGTGAATTACACTGAAAGAACAGCTTTTATGAGAACTTTAGTGAAGGAAATTGGAATGAAAAACAGTAAGGGTGAATTGAATTGGACAACAGAGGCTGAACAGGCCTTCATTACCCTAAAAGGGGACATGGCAAAGGCTGCTGCTCTACAAACCCCAGACTATGGCCAACCTTTAGATTTAGATGTGACACCCATGGGCAAAACTGTGAGTGGTGTGCTATACCAGAAACAATTTTAACAAAGACAAGTGTTGAGTTTATAATTAGAGAGCAAGCTGCATCCTTCCCAGAAGCACTAATATGGAGGAGTATACCATAATAAAAGCCAAGGTAAAGTTGAACGACTGAACCTGACCCTAAAAAACAAAATAGCCAAAATCTGTGCAAGCACTTCTCTGAATTGGGTAGAAGCATTACCAATAGCTTTAATGTCTGTTAGATGTTCAATAAACAGAACCACTGGATTTACTCCTTTTGAATTAACCACTGGACGCCAATTTCCTGGCCCCTGAGCACCAATGCCTGGGGATAGGTACACTGATACACCTAAGACCTACCAACAAAAAGTAAGAGCTGTTATTATCACATTTTGCCACAGAAGTTTTGGCCTGAAATAGAGCAACAGGAATTGGTACACGAAAAGAGGACCTGACAGGCAGTGGGTGAGGCTGAAACAAATGAAACGAAAATGGTCTGCCCCAAGGTGGTCAGAGCCCATGAAAATAACTGCGCGAACCTCGCACTGCGTACAGTTGGCTGGAAAAGGTAACACATGGTTTCACTTGTCTGCTTGCTGTTTCTGTTCTGCCCCTAGCAGGTCTCTGACAACAGTTCAGGCTGACCTTCGAGAAGGTCAGAGAGAGGAGAAGAGACGGGAGGCAGGGAAACAGCAACAGACCAACCTGAGGAGGGAGACAAACAACAAGCAGATAATAATTCTGGTGCTAAATCATGAGGGATAATGTTAACAAGGTGGTCACATGTTGGGGGGTGGAAATTGTTGTAGTAATAATAATGTTGATACTGTGGAATGGAACAAGAGAGGGAGGGACTCAAGGCAGACACAAAAGAGATGTCATAAGGGGTGGGGGAGAAGCAAAACTAACTCTGGTAAGGAAAAAGGAAAAGATTGCCTGTGGAATTTGACTTATACCAGGTGATTCACTGTGAGGAAGAAGTGGAGCAAAGTTGTGATCTCTTTTAGAGAGATCAAGAGAGGAATTGTGGGATTTATGTTTTAAAGGATTTATGTTTTACAGGTTTTACTCAATAGAAGCACTGTGCCCAGGCCTCATGAAGGCTCTGTGTTTTTCCATTTGATATTATGTGTTTTTCCATTTCGATATTATGTGTGTATGTGCTGTACAAAATGTCTTATCTACAGAAACAAGATATGGAGACTACTGAGCTCATCTACTGGTCAGAGAAGAAACAACTGCACCTGGTTCTGTGAAGGACACCTGAATGGGAGGAAGACCCAAGCACAAGAATATAAATATTGTGTGAAATGTAGTGTGAGCATACAGGACTGCCCTGCATGCCTTGATGCTGTTGTTCTGTATCCTGAGCTCAGTCTCAATTATTCTGACTTTATTAAACTTAAGATTTTAAATTTAAGAGTAAGTCTCATCATTGACAGACCTGAACCTGGGATGGAAACAACAAAGATTTTTTCCAAACAGGGCCCAGGCCTTTACTGAATAAAATCATGCCCAGTAATGTGTAACTGTTATGGGGTTAGTCTGTGAGCCTGGATGTCTTGATTTAGGTTTTGAACGCTTAAAAATTTCTTCCAGAGTTACCATGGTCGAGTGGGAAAGCCTACGAGAAGTCACGCTTAATCCTGCCAAGGTCTTGCCCCTAAAAGTTTTGAAGTAATGGGGTGAGTTTGTGGGCCCAGGCCTTTCAAGAAAACTGTAATACAGGACCTTTACTGAGTAAAATCATGCCCAGTAATGTGTTTCTGTGGTGGGGTTAGTCTGTGAGCCTGCATGTCTGGACGTAGGTTTTAAATGCTTGAATATTTCTTCCAGGGTTACCATTGTTGAGTGGGAAAGACTACGAGAAGTCACACTTAAACCGTCCAAAATCATGCGCATAAAAGTGTTATAGTAATGGGTTGAATCTGTGGGCCCAGGCTTTTACTGAATAAAATCATACCCAGTAATGTTTTACTATTATGGGGTTAGTCTGTGAGCCTGGATGTCTGGACGTAGGTTTTGAACGCTGAAACATTTGTTCCAGGGTTACCATGGTCGAGTGAATTATCGTCCGAGAAGTCACACTTAAACCGGCCAATATCGCCTGGATGTCTGGACGTAAGTTTTGAATGCTTAAAAACTTCTTCCAGGGTTACCATGGTCGAGTGGATTAGCGTCCGAGAAGTCGCACTTAAACCGGCCAATATTGCCTGGATGTCTGGACGTAGGTTTTGAGCGCTTAAGAACTTCTTCCAGGGTTACCATGTTCGAGTGGGAAAGCCTAAAAAACATAAAAGTGCTATAGTAATGGGTTGAATCTGTGGGCCCAGGCCTTTAATGAATAAAATCATGCCCAGTAATGTGTTCCTGTTGTGGGGTTAGTCTGTGAGCCTGGATGTCTGGATTTTGGTTTTGAACGCTTAAACCTTTCTTCCAGGGTTACTATGGTCGAGTGGGAAAGCCTACGAGAAGTCACACTTAAGTCGGCCAAGATCATGCCCATGGAAGTGTTATAGTAATGGGGAGAGTCTGTTGGTCCAGGCCTTAAAGAGAGCTGTAATACAGGGCCTTTAGTGAATAAAATCTTGCCCAGTAATGTGTTACTGTTATGGGGTTAGTCTGTGAGCCTGGATGTCTGGATTTTGGTTTTGAACGCTTAAAAAATTCTTCCAGGGTTACCATGGTCGAGTGGGAAAGCCTACGAGAAGTCACACTTAACCCGACCAAGGTCATGCCCTTAAACTTGTGATAGTAATGGGGTGAGTTTGTGGGCTCAGACCTATACTGAATAAAGTCATGCCGAGTAATTTGTTACTGTTATAGGGTTAGTCTGTGAGGCTGGATGTCTGGACGTAGGTTTTGAATGCTTAAAAGTTTCTTCCAGTGTTACCATGGTCGAGTAAGAAAGCCTACAAGAAGCCACACTTAACACGGCCAAGCTAATGCCCATAATAGTGTTAGAGTAATGGGGTGAGTCTTTGGGCCCAGGCCTTTACTGAATAAAATCATGCCGAGTAATGTGTAACTGTTATGGGGTTAGTCTGTGAGCCTGGATGTCTTGATTTAGGTTTTGAACGCTTAAAAATTTCTTCCAGGGTTACCATGGTCGAGTGGGAAAGCCTACGAGAAATCACGCTTAATCCTGCCAAGATCATGCCCATAAAAGTGTTGTAGTAATGGGGTGAGTTTGTGGGCCCAGGCCTTTCAAGAAAACTGTAATACAGGGCCTTTACTGAGTAAAATCATGCCCAGAAAAGTGTTTCTGTGGTGGGGTTAGTCTGTGAGCCTGCATGTCTGAACGTAGGTTTTAAATGCTTGAATATGTCTTCCAGGTTACCATTGTTGACTGGGAAAGACTACGAGAAGTCACACTTAAACCATCCAAGATCATGCGCATAAAAGTGTTATAGTAATGGGTTGAATCTGTGGGCCCAGGCTTTTACTGAATAAAATCATACCCAGTAATGTTTTACTATTATGGGGTTAGTCTGTGAGCCTGGATGTCTGGACGTAGGTTTTGAACGCTCAAACATTTGTTCCAGGGTTACCATGGTCGAGTGGATTATCGTCCGAGAAGTCGCACTTAAACCGGAAAATACTGCCTGGATGAAGCGCCTGGATGTCTGGACTTAGGCTTTGAGCGCTTAAACGTTTCTTCCAGGGTTACCATGGTCGATCGGGAAAGACTACGAGAAGTCACTCTTAACCCTGTCAAGATCATGCCCATTAAAGTTTTATAGTAATGGGGTGAGTTTCTGGTCTAGGCCTTAAAAAAAAACTGTAATACAGGGCCTTTACTGAATAAAATCATGCCCAGTAATGTGTTACTGTTATGGGGTTAGTCTGTGAGCCTGGATGTCTGGACGTAGGTTTTGAGCGTTCAAATATTTGTTCCAGGGTTACCATGGTCGAGTGGATTAGCGTCCGAGAAGTCGGACTTAAACCGGCCAATATTGCCTGGATGTCTGGGCGTAGGTTTTGAAAGCTTAAAAACTTCTTCCAGGGTTACCATGGTCGAGTTGGAAAGCCTACGAGAAGTCACACTTAACCCGACCAAGGTCATGCCCTTAAAATTGTGATAGTAATGGGGTGAGTTTGTGGGCTCAGACCTATACTGAATAAAGTCATGCCGAGTAATTTGTTACTGTTATAGGGTTAGTCTGTGAGGCTGGATGTCTGGACGTAGGTTTTGAATGCTTAAAAGTTTCTTCCAGTGTTACCATGCTCGAGTAAGAAAGCCTACAAGAAGCCACACTTAACACGGCCAAGCTAATGCCCATAATAGTGTTAGAGTAATGGGGTGAGTCTTTGGGCCCAGGCCTATACTGAATAAAGTCATGCCGAGTAATTTGTTACTGTTATAGGGTTAGTCTGTGAGGCTGGATGTCTGGACGTAGGTTTTGACCAAGGGTTACCATGGTCGAGTAAGAAAGCCTACAAAAAGCCACACTTAACACGGCCAAGCTAATGCCCATAATAGTGTTAGAGTAATGGGGTGAGTCTTTGGGCCCAGGCCTTTACTGATTAAAATCATGCCCAGTAATGTGTAACTGTTATGGTATTAGTCTGTGAGCCTGGATGTCTGGACGTAGGTTTTGAACGCTCAGTTATTTGTTCCAGGGTTACAATGATCGAGTGGAAAAGCCTATGAGAAGTCACACTTAACCCAGCCAAGATCATGACCATAAAAGTGTTATAGTAATAGGTTTCTTCAGGGTTACCATGGTCGAGTGGGAAAGAGTCCAAGAAGTACCAACTATCACAGCCAAGATCGGCTAGATGAAGCGTCTGGATGTCTGGACTTAGGTTTTGAACGCTTAAATATTTTTTTTTCAGGGTTACAATGGTCAAGTGGAAAAGCTTATTTATCCTGGCCAATATCGCCTGGGACGAAACGCCTGAATGTTTGGGCTTAGATTTTGGCGCTTAAAAGTTTCCGCTAGGGTTATCATGGATGAGTGGGAAAGCGTCCAGGAAGTCGAACTTAACCCGGCTAAGTTCGACTGGATGAAGCGTCTGGATGTTTGGGCTTAGGTTTTGAACACTTAAAAATTTCATCCAGGGTTGCGGGGTTTTGAGTGAAAAAGTCGTCCGAGAAGTTGCACCTAACTTGACCAATATCGGCTGGAAGAAGCGCCTTGATGTCTGGACTTAAGTATTAAATGTGTAAAAATTTCCTCCTGGGTTACCACGGTTGAGTAGGAAAGCGTCTGAGAAGTCGCACCTATCTCGGCCAATATCGCCTGGATGAAGCGCCTGGATGTCTGGACTTAAGTTTTGAATGCTTAAAAAATTGTTCTAGGTTTACCATGGTCGAGTGGGAAAGTGTCCAAGAAGTCAAATATAACCCAGCCAAGTTCGGCTGGATGAAGCGCCTGGATGTTTGGGGTTAGGTTTTGAATGCTTTAAAATTTCATTCAGGGTGGCAGGGAATGAGTGAATAAGTCGTCTGAGAAATCGCACCTAACTCGGCCAATATCGGCTGGATGAAGCACCTGGATGTCTGGACATAGGTTTTGAATACTTAAAAATTTGTTCCACGTTTAACATGGTCGAGTGGAAAAGCCTCCGAGTAGTTGCACTTAACCCGGCCAAGATCGGCTGAATGAAGCGCCTGGATATCTGGACTTAGGTTTTGAAGGCTTAAAAAAGTTCCTCCAGGGTTACCATGGTCGAGTGGGAAAGCATCCGAGAAGGTGCACTTAACCCGGCCAATATAGCCTGGGTAAAGCGCATGGATGTCTGGACCAACGTTTTGAGCAGCTTAAAAATGTTTTCCACGATTACCATGGTCGAGTTGGAAAGCCTCAGAGAAGTTGCAATTAACCCGGCCAAGATCATGCCCATAAAAATGTTATAGTAATGGGGTGAGATTGTGGGCCCAGGCCTTAAAGAAAACCGTAATCTTGGGCCATTGCGAAATAAAATCATACCCAGTGAAGTGTTACTGTTATGGGGTTAGTCTGTGAGCCTGGATGTCTGGACTTAGGATTTAAGCGCTTACAAATTTCTTCCATGATTACCACGGTCGAGTGGGAAAGCCTCGAGAAGTTGCAATTAACCAGGCGAAGATTGGCTGAATGAAGCGCCTGGATATCTGGACTTAGTTTTTAAATGCTTAAAAGTTTCCTTCAGGGTTACCATGGTCGAGTGGGAAAGCGTCCTAGAAGTCACGCTTAACCCGGCCAATATGGGCTGGATGAAGCGCCTTGATGTCTGGAATTGAATTTTAAGCGGCAAAATTTCCTCCAAGGTTACCATGGTCGAGTGGGAAAGCTTCGAGAAATCACACCTATCCTGGTCTCGATCGGCTGTATGAAGCGCCTGGATGTATGGGCATAGGTTTTGAGCGGCTTAAAAATTTCCTTCAGGTTTACCATGGTCGACTGGGAAACCATCCAAGAAGTTAAACTTAACCCGACCATGTTCAGCTGGAAGAAGCGCCTGGATGTTTGGGGTTAGGTTTTGAAGCAACAAAAATTTCATCCAGGGTGTCGGGGTCGAGTGAAAAAGTCTTCTGAGAAGTCGAACCTAACTTTCGCCAATATCGGCTGGATGAAGCGCCTGGATGTTTGGGGTTAGGTCTTGAAAGCTTAAAAATTTCTTTCAGAGTTACCATGGTCGAGTGGAAAAGTGTCAGAGAAGTTGAATTTAACCCGGGCAATATAGCCTGGATGAAGCGCCTGGATGCCTGGGGTTAGGTTTTAAACGCTTACGAATTTCCTCCAGGGTGGAGAGGGTCGAGTGGGAAAAACTCTAGGAAGTAACACCTATCACGGCCAAGATCGGCTAGATGAAGTGCCTGGATGTCTGGACTTAAGTTTTAAATGCTTAAAAATTTCCTCCAGGGTTACCATGGTGGAGTTGGAAAGTGTCTGAGAAGTCGCACTTAACCCGGCCAATATTGCCTGGATAAAGTGCCTGGATGTTTGGGGTTAAGTTTTAAGCGGCAAAAAATTATTTCAGGGTTACCATGGTTGAGTGGAAAAGTGTCCGAGAAGTCAGAACTTTACTCGGCCAAGTTTGGCTAGATGAAGTGACTGGATGTTTGGGGTTAGGTTTTAAACGTTTAAAAATTTAATCCAGGGTGGTGGGGGTCGAGTGGGAAAGAGTCCAGTAAATAGCACCTATCACGGCTAAGATCGACTAGATGAAGTGCCTGGATGTCTGGTCTTAGGTTTTGAAAGCTTAAAAATTTCTTTCAGGGTTATCATGGTCGAGTGGAAAAGTGTTCTAGAAGTCGCACTTAACCCGGCCAAGATCGGCTGAATGACGCGTCTGGATCTTTGGGCTTAAGTTTTTCAACGCTTAAAAATTTCCTCCAGGGTTACCATGGTGGAGTGGGAAAAGGTCAGAGAAATTGCACATATCCCGGCTAAGATCGGCTGGATGAAGCGCCTGGATGTTTGGTCTTAGATGTTGAACGCTTAAAAATTTCGTTCAGGGTGGCTGGGGTCGAGTGGGAAAGCATCTGAGAAGTCGCACCTAACTCGGCCAATATCGGCTGGAGGAAGCGCCTGGATGTCTGCACCAAGGTTTTGAATGCTTAAAAATATCTTCCAGAATTACCATGGTCGATTGGTAGCGTCCGAGAAAATCACATAACCAAGCCAATATCGTCTGGATGAAGCGCCTGGATGTCTGGATTTAGGTTTTGAACACTTAAAAATTTGTTCCAGGGTTACCATGGTCGAGTGGGAAAGCATCGGAGAAATCGCCCTTAACCCGGCCATTATCACCTGGATGTCTGGACTTAGTCGGAAAGCGTCTGAGAAATTGCATCTATCCCGGCTAAGATCGGCTGGAAGAAGCGCCTGGATGTTTGGGGTTAGGTTTTAAATGCTTAAAAATTTCATCCAGGGTGGCGGGGGTCGTGTGGGGAAAGTGTCCGAGAAGTCGCTTAACCCGCCCAATATTGCCTGCATGAAGCGCCTGGATGTTTGGGGTTAGGTTTTGCATGATTAAAAATTTGTTTCAGGGTTATCATGGTCGAGTGGTAAAGCGTCCTAGAAGTCGCACTTAACCCGGCCAATATGGGCTGGATGAAGCGCCTTGATGTCTGGAATTAGATTTTAAACGCTTAAAAATTTCCTCCAGGGTTACCATGGTTGAGTGGGAAAGCTTCCAAGAAATCGCACCTATCCTGGCCTCGATCGGCTCTATGAAGCGCCTGGATGTCTGGACATAGGTTTTGAGCGGCAAAAATTTCCTCCAGGTTTACCATGGTCGACTGGGAAACCCTCCAAGAAGTCAAACTTAACCCGGCCAAGTTCAGCTGGAAGAAGCGCCTGGATGTTTGGGGTTAGGTTTTGAAAGCTTAAAAATTTCATCCAGAGTTACTATGGTGGAGTGGGAAAGTGTCAAGAAGTCAAACTTAACTCGCCAAGTTGGGCTAGATGAAGTGCCGTGATGTTTGGGGTTAGGTTTTAAGCGCTTAAAAATTTCCTCCAGGGTGGTGGGGTCGAGTGGGAAAGAGTCAGGAAATAGCACCTATCACGGCCAAGATCGAGTAGATGAAGTGCCTGGATGTCTGGACTTTGGTTTTGAAAGCTTAAAAATTTCTTTCAGAGTTACAATGGTCGAGTGGAAATGTGTCAGAGAAGTTGAACTTAACCCGGGCAATATCGCCTGGATGCCTGGGGTTAGGTTTTAAGCGCTTAAAAATTTCTTCCAGGGTGGCAGGGGTCGAGTGGGAAAGAGTCAAGAAGTAGCACCTATCACGGCCATGATCAGCTAGATGAAGCGCCTGGATGTCTGGACTTATGTTTTGAACGCATAAAATTTTCCTCCAGGGTTACCATGGTTGAGTGGGAAAGTGTCCGAGAAGATGCACTTAAGCCAGCCAATATCGCCTGGATTAAGCACCTGGATATGTGGACTTAAAAATTTCCTGCATGTTTACCATGTTCAAGTGGGAAAGCCTCCAAGAAGTCACACTTAATCCGGCCAAGATCATGACCTTAAAAGTGTTGTCATAATGGGGTGAGTCTGTGGGCCCAGGCCTTAAAGAAAACTGTAATCCTGGACCTTTACTAAATAAAATCATGCCAAGTGATGTGTTACTGTTGTTGGGTTAGTCTGTGAGCCAGGGTGTTTGGACTTAGATTTAAAACGTTAAAAAATTTCCTCCACAGTTACCATTGTCAAATGGAAAAGCGTCCAAGATTTCGCACTTAACCCGGCCTAATATCGCCTAGATGAAGTGCCTGGATGTCTGGACATAGGTTTTGAATGCATAAAAAGTTCTTCCAAGGTTATCATGGTCAAATGGGAAACCGTCCAAGAAGTCGAACTTAACTCGGCCAAGATTGGCTGGATGAAGCGCCTGGATGTTTGGGATTAGTTTTTGAACGCTTAAAAATTTCATTCAGGGTGGCGGGGGTCGAGTGTAAAAAGTCGTCCGAGAAGTCACACCTATCATGGCCAATATCGCCTGGATGAAGCGCCTGGATGTCTGGACTTAGGTTTTAAACGCTTAAAAATTTCCTCCAGGGTTACCATGGTAAAGTGGGAAAGCCTTCGAGAAGTCACGCTTAACCCGGCCAATATCGTCTGGATAAAGCACCTGGATGTTTGGGATTAGTTTTTGAACGCTTAAAAATTTCATCCAGGGTGGCGGGGGTCGAGTGAAAAAGTGAGAGAAGTTGCACCTAACTCGGCCAATTTTGGCTGGATGAAGTGCCTGGATGTCTGGACTTAGGTTTTAAATGCTTAAAAATTTCCTCCAGGGTTACCATGGTCGAGTGGGAAAGTGTCTGAGAAGACTCATTTAACCCGGCCACAACCATCTGGATGAAGCGCCTGGATGTGTAGATGTAAAAATTTCCTCCAGGGTGGTGGGGGTCGAGTGGGAAAAAGTCTAGGAAGTAGCACCTATCACGGCCAAGATCGGCTAGATGAAGCGCCTGGATGTCTGGATTTAGGTTTTGAATGCTTAAAAATTTGATCCAGGTTTACCATGGTCAAGTGGGAAAGCGCCCAAGAAGTCGCACCTAACTCGGCCAATTTCGGCTGGATAAAGCGCCTGGATGTCTGGACTTAGGTTTTAAATGCTTAAAAAATTTCTCCCGGGTTACCATGGTCGAGCGGGAAAGTGTCTGAGAAGTCGCACTTTACCCGGCCATTATTGCCTGGATGAAGCACCTGGATGTCTGGGCTTAAATTTTGAATGCTTATAACTTTATTCCAGGGTTACCATGGTCGAGTGGGAAACTGTCCAACAAGTCGAGCTTAACCCGGCCAATATCACCTGGATGGGCCATGATTGGCTAGATGAAGCATCTGGATGTCTGGGGTTAGGTTTTGAATGCTTAAACATTTCATTCAGGGTGGCGGGGATCGAGTGAAAAAGTCATCCAAGAAGTAGCACTTAACCGGCCAATATCACCTGGATGAAGCGCCTGGATGTCTGGATTTAGGTTTTGAACGCCTAAAAATTTCTTCCAGGGTTACCATGGTTGAGTGGGAAATGGTCCAAGAAGTCGAACTTAACTCGGACAAGATCAGCTATATGAAGCGCCTGGATATTTGGACTTAGGTTTTGAACGTTTAAAAATGTCTTCCAGGCTGGCGGGGGTCGATTGGGAAAGCATCCAAGAATTAGCACATATCACGGCCAAGATCGGCTAAATGAAGCGCCTGGATGTTTAGGCTTAGGTTTAAAACGCTTAAAAATTTCTTCCAGGGTTATCATGGTTGAGTGGTAAAGCGTCCGAGAAGTCGCACTTAACCCGGCCAAGATCAGCTGGACGAAGCGCCTGCATGTCTGTATTTAGGTTTTGAATGTATAAAAATTTCTTCAAGGGCGGCAGGGCTTGAGTGGTAAAGCGTCCGAGAAAGTCTCTCTTAATCCGGCCAATATCATCTGGATGAAGCGTCTAGATGTCTGGACTTAGGTTTTGAAAGCTTAAAAATTTCTTCCAGGGGTTACCATGGTCGAGTGGTAAAGCCTCCGAGAAGTCTTGACCGGCCAAGATCATGCCAAAAAAATGTTGTAGTAATAATGGGGAGTCTGTGGCTCCAAGCCTTAAAAAAACTGTACTCCTGGGCCATTACTAAAAGAAATCATGCCCATTGATGTGTTACAGTTATGGGGTTAGTCTGTGAGCCTGGATGTAGGTATTGAACACTGACAAGTTTCCTTTCTTCCATTGTTACCGTGGTCGAGTGGAAAAGTATATGAGATCTCGCACTTTTCCCGGCCAATATCCCGTGGATGATGCGCGTGGATGAAGTGCCTGGATGTCTGGGCTTAGGCTTTGAATGCTTAAAAATTTAATCCAGCGTGGCGGGGGTCGAGTCAAAAGGTTGTCACAGAATTTGCTCCTAACGTGGCCAATATCGGCTGGACGGAGCGCCTGGATGTCTGGACTTAGGTTTTAAACGCTTACAAATTTCTTCCAGGGTTACCATGGTCGAGTGAAAAACCGTCTAAGAAGTTGAACTTAACTCGGAAAAAATCGCCTCGATGAAGCGCCTGGATGTCTGGTGTTAGGTTTTGAACGCTTAAAAATTTTACCAGGATGGTGGGTGTCGAGTGAAAAAGTCGTCGGAGAAGTCGCACATGGATGCTTACACGTTTAAAAGTTTCCTCCAGGGTTACCATGGTCGAGTGGGAAAGACACCAAGAAGTAGCACTTATCACAGCCAAGATCGGCTAGATGAAGCGCCTGGATGTCTGGACTTAAGTTTTAAGCGGATAATAATTTCCTCCAGGGTTGCCATGGTCGAGTGGGAAAGTGTCCGAGAAAACGCACTTAACCCAGCCAAAATCGCCCTGGAAGAAGTGCCTGGATGTGTGGATTTAAAAAGTTCCTCCAGGGTTACCTCGGTTGAGTGGGAAAGTCTCCAAGAAGTCGCACTTAACCTGGCCAATATCGCCTGGATGAAGCACCTGGATGTCTAGACTTTGAATGGGTTTTGAATGCTAAAAAAGTTTGTTCCAGGTTTACCATGGTTGAGTGGGAAACCGTCCAAGAAGTCGAGCTTAACCTGGCCAAGTTCGGCTGGATGAAGCGCCTGGATGTTTGGGCTTAGGTACTGAATAAAATCAAGTCCAGTAATGTGTTACTGTTATGGGGTTAGTCTGTGAGCCCGGATGTCTGGACTTAGGTTTTGAACGCTTAAAAATTTCTTCCAGGGTTACCAGGGTCAAGTGGAAAAGCATCTGAAAAGTTGCATTTAACCCGGCATCGATCGGCTAGATGAAGCGCCTGGATGTCTGGATTTAAGTTTTGAATGCTTAAAGATTTCTTTCAGGGTTACCAGGGTCGAGTGGAAAAGCACCTATCCTGGCTAAGATCGGCTGGATGAAGAGCTTGGAGGGTTGGACTTTTTGTTTGGAAATTTATTTCAGGGTTGTCATGGTCGAGAGGTAAAGTGTCCGAGAAGTCACACTTAAACCGACTATTATCGGCTGGAAGAAGCACCTGGATGTCTGGACTTAGATTTTGAAGCGCAAAAATTTCTTCCAGGGTTACCATGGTCGAGTGGTAAAGCCTCAGAGAAGTCACACTGTATTTGTTTTAAGACAACAATATATTAATTAATGCGATTTTAACAAATGCTCTTTGTTCTGTGTCCTTTGCTCTTCTTTATTTGGTTGTATCTCTTGTGTTAAAGAATGAATACTGCCAAATAAATGTTTTATCAAAATGAAGGAAGTGTCTTACAAACTACTTTATAGAATTAATTACATTTGGAAATATTTAAGCTTAACATTTCGTATAGCTGTCAACTTTGGTAAACAAAAGAAAACTAATTAGCATCTTTCTTTTCTCATTTACTCAAGATTGTTTTGGAAAGGTTTGGAATTGTGTATTAATAGAAAATTGGAGTTTATGAAAGAAATGTGTATCAACAGTATATGTACAGTTGTGGCCAAAGGTTTTGAGAATGACATAAATATTGGAAATTGGAAAAGTTGCTGCTTAAGTTTTTGTAATAGCAATTTGCATATACTCCAGAATGTTATGAAGAGTGATCAGATGGATTGCATAGTCCTTCTTTGCCATGAAAATGAACTTAAACCTGAAAAAAACTTTCCACTGCATTTCATTGCTATCATTAAACGACCTGCTGAGATCATTTCAGTAAACGTCTTGTTAACTCAGGTGAGAATGTTGACGAGCACAAGGCTGGAGATCATTATGTCAGGCTGATTGGGTTAGAATGACGGACTTGACATGTTAAAAGGAGGGTGATGCTTGCATAAAAATGGCTTCACAGGCAAGGATATTGTGGCTACTAAGATTACACCTAAATCCACAATATATAGACTCATCAAGAACTTCAAGGAAAGAGGTTCCATTCTTATTAAGAAGGCTTCAGGGCGTCCAAGAAAGTCCAGCAAGCGCCAGGATCGTCTCCGAAAGAGGATTCAGCTGCAGGATCGGAGTGCCACCAGTGCAGAGCTTTCTCAGGAATGGCAGCAGGCAGGTGTGAGTGTATCTACACGCACAGTGAAGCCAAGACTTTTGGAAGATGGCCTGGTGTCAAGAAGGACAGCAAAGAAGCCACTTCTCGCCAAAAAACATCAGGGACAGACTGATCTTTTGCAAAAAGTATGGTGAATGGACTGCTGGGGGACTGGGGCAAAGTCATATTCTCCGATGAAGCCCCTTTCCGATTGTTTGGGGCATCTGGAAAAAGGCTTGTCCGGAGAAGAAAAGGTGAGCGCTACCATCAGTCCTGTGTCATGCCAACAGTAAAGCATCCTGAGACCATTCATGTGAGAGGTTGCTTCTCATCCAAGGGAGTGGGCTCACTTACAATTTTGCCCAAAAATACAGCCATGAATAAAGAACGGTACCAAAACACCCTCCAACAGCAACTTCTTCCAACAATCCAACAACAGTTTGGTGAAGAACAATGCATTTTTCAGCACGATGGAGCACCGTGCCAATAAAGCAAAAAGTGATAACTAAGTGGCTCGGGGACCAAAACGTTGAAATTTTGGGTCCATGGCCTGGAAACTCCCCAGATCTTAATCCCATTGAGAACTTGTGGTCAATCCTCAAGAGGCGTGGGTGGACAAACAAAAACCCACTACTTATGACAAACTCCAAGAAGTGATTATGAAAGAATGGGTTGCTATCAGTCAGGATTTGGCCCAGAAGTTGATTGAGAGCATGCTCAGTCGAATTGCAGAGGTCCTGAAATAGAAGGGCCAACACAGCAAATAATGACTCTTTGCATAAATGTCATGTAATTGTCGATAAAAGCCTTTGAAACGTATGAAGTGCTTGTAATTACACTTCAGTACATCACAGAAACAACTGAAACAAAGATCTAAAAGCAGTTTAGCAGCAAACTTTGTAAAAAACTAATAATTGTGTCATTTTCAAAACTTTTGGCCACAACTGTATAATTAATCAGGATTAAGTTCATCAGGGTCACCCATTTTTGATTGAATGTCGTTTTGAGGATGTACTGAATCAATCATGTGACCCTGTATAAGGAGTCAACCATGTGTTTTTTAACCCTGGAAAAAAATTCTACTAATATTATTCTTATTAAACAGTTTATTTACCATTTTTACAAACATACATAAAATAAAAATGTACGTTGTAGCAACCTGTGAGTGTGTGTGTGTGTGTGTGTGTGCGTGCTGCTTCAAGATATCAAACATATACTTGTGTCGTCTTTCAGTTTTTTTATATTCATTTGTTCTTAAATCATTCGTAATCATTTGACCTTTATATTATAGAGTGAAAACATGGGGCCAAGGATGACGGATGATTTAAATCAAGCATGATTTTATTCAAACTGAGCTAACATGTAAAATATGAAGCTAACGTATGAAAGTTATTCCTATGTTTAAAAAATAAATGAGAAAAAAATCAAGGTGGATATTTCTGAGATGCTAAAACAGCATGAACTATCAATGATTCATCTAAATCAGCTTTAGTAGTACTCCATTAGGTTCATTTATTTACAGTGAAGCTCATTTTGATTGGTTGACTTTCCACTTCCTCTTCAGTGATCATGTGTGCACGGTTCTGGACAGGAGATGAAACGCCTCTCTTCTCTGGACAGGTGACCATTGTCTGGAAATCCCTTCATCAGCGAGATCACGAGGGCATGTGGCTCACAAGAAGCTTCTGAAGACATGAACACTACGAGTCCTACAAAGAGAAGCAGACACATCACAAGTTAAGAGACTCAGACACTGAAACACGGCACATACTGTACAATGAGAACAGAACAGGAAACGGTTTATGTTGGGTTCAACATGAGAAGGTTGTGTTCTCCTCCATCTACAGGATGGAGATCTGTAGCTCTCGGGCCTCACACACACTGATACTGATAAACATACTAGTGAGTCAGCAAACAACTGTTAGCTTGCTGGGATATAGGTGGTTTCATCAAGCACACACACCTGGCCTGAAGTTAACGCTGGTTTTAATTTTTTGTAGTTTTTGTTGGAACAGTGAACACTGCCAGGGTATTTATTTTTAACTTATAAGAGGACAATAATGCAAGAGGAATACCAAATTCTTGTTTTCAATGTAAAAATACTGCAACATTTTCAAAAATTCAAAACAATGGACTTGTAAAAAGCCCCCGAAATAATCATTTGTAAGAAAGCGTTTCAGAGCCAGTAAACGTAAAAATAGCACCATGCATGGTTGTTTGTCTGCACCCAAACTATCCACTGCATGCCAAAGCACAATAAACTCCCTTTCCAAGACCCTTGGCTTAAGTAAGTGAGGGCTTCTGGGATATCCATGCTCTAGTCTCATGAGACCAAGTTAATCATTTCAGATCTGACAGCATCTAAAATGTTCTGGTGTCACAAGAGGAGGCATACAGTGAGAAGTGTCTGGTTTCCACAGTGAACTTCAGGGTAGTAAAGCTCTTCTGTAGGGACGTATGAGAGCTGAAGGTGTGAGAGAGTTAGGCTTTATCAACCACTGTGTGATATAATACAAAACCTCAACTCTCCCCAAACCAGAAACTCTCCCATTAAAGACCAGGTCGTTTAAGAAGGAGTTAAACAGGACAGATGTAACAGTTTGTAATAAAATTTTACATTCAGTGCCAAGAAGCGTCAGAGCAGTACACTGTATACATAGAGTTATGGAGGACATATTAAGTACTAAAATATCACACCTTGTTGAATTAAATCTAGGTTGTACTCATTTCCGCAATCCTATATTGAAACAAAATGGGCTAATTTTACAGCTATTAATAGCATATATTTCTCTGTTTTTATTAAGAATATGTTTAATACCTTAATACTTGCCATCTATTAACTAATAAGAGGTTATTAAACAGACAGTTTACTAAAACTCTAATGACATGTAGCTGAAAAGTTGCTTACTGATCGTGGAATGCCTAAAGTGGACTGTCAAATGTTGTCTAACTCAATGTTTGTAGGTATTGTGGTGGCCCGGAAGAGTAATGGTCCCCCACAAGGCAGCCTGAGCACTTTCAGCACCATGGAGAACCCCACAAGAATGGGGTCACCAGGTAATCAGGACCAAGGATAGCTCCAACACAGGTGTTCATCCTTGCTTCGCTAATAGGGAGCCTCAGCTGCAGGCTATTGGGGGTGATCAGGAACCACCACATAAGAGGATGGAGAAGCCTCAGTAAGGGAAGACGAGGGCAGACGAGCAGAGGCTGAAGGCTGAAGGCTGAAGGCTGAAGGCTGAAGGCTGAAGGCTGAAGGCTGAAGGCTGAAGGCTGAAGGCTGAAGGCTGAAGGCTGAAGGCTGAAGGCTGGAACCTGGAACCCCTGAACCACAGAAGTGCAGTGTGGCCGTGAGTAGCCTGGACACCTTCCACTAACTCCCTTTTCTTCTGCATTCCCCTCAGGGAAATTGATGGGCTGCCAGGAGACCAGCCCGCAAAGAAAGAACCGCTTTTAGTTATAGTTTCGCCCAACCCCTCTCCCTCACCCTGTTACAAAATAAAGAAATTTGAGTTCTGTTCCACCTAAACCTGCCTGCTGTATTTCCTGAGTGGACAACCTGAGCTAATCACACCAATTTGGTGGTCAGGGGCCTACAGTATGTTAAAAGGAATATGGTTCACTGATTATTATTTAATGAATAAATACTTTGTATTCAGCTTCTGGTCAACCAGAAAATTAGTTTTCTTTGAATCAGTGAGCCTGAAAAGACTAATTTATGTTGTTATGAATCCAAACTATAAATCAAGTAATTTCTGTTAAATAATATAAATAACTGTTAAAATATGTCTTTCTAGGCAATTTGTATTCTACTGTATGTGCAAAACCAGTTGCAGGACGTATTCAACTAAATATTTTAGTTTGTTTATTTCTATTTATTTGGTTAATTTCTTTACCTAGATAATTTGCACAGATGTTGTGCAGCCCCACTGCCACAGTTAAAGCACCACGGTAAGGCAAACGAAAATATTACTGTTTAAAGGAATTTTACCCAACAAGTAAGATTTTGTTATCATTTACTCATCCTCAAGTAGTTCCAAACTTGTATGAATTTCTTTGTTCTCCCGAACACAAAGGAGGATATTTTGAAAAAAGTATGGAACAATGGTTTTGGGTCACCATTATTTTTTTCCTTTAAGCATAAAAATGGCTTTATTTATATATTTGTTTTTGCAATTTACATTCTATGCATCCCCTTCTATTAATTAAAATCACTAAGAGATTTTTCTTCTGATTTCTTTCTTATTTTTGGTCCTTTTTTCCTGTCCTGATTACAAAAAAAAGTAATACTACTGTGATACAGCGAGATGTACAACTCCTGTTATATACATATTTACACTTTATTGTGGTGAAGCTACACATATTGATCTGTGGGTGGTTTCAGCTGCTGCTGTGTGTTCAGACTCCTGCAGCATCCACACAGAGATCTTCACCGACTGGAGCAGAGGATCCGAACCCTTCACCATCAGCCCATGATCCTCTGCTCTTTCTGGAGGCGACCAGGAAGCCGTTCCCTGCACTTCCTGTGTCACTCCTGCTCACCCTATACAAACAATCAGAAGCATTAATCTAGTCTGATCCTAACGAGACAATCCAGCCGTGACTGCTGTGAGTCAGATAAGTGTGTGTCTCTGGCCACCTGCTCAGTGTAACCAGGGGTGGCGCTCAATGTCCTCTAAAGTGGGCCGGTCTGACGCTGATGCACTGAGACACCAGCCAATCAGCTGACGGCACAGTGTTCAGGAAGACAGAAGCACACGCTTCACCTGGATCTGAACGTGACCTCTGTCTCTTGCCTGTGGACAGCTCTCTAGGGAAGCGCAGTCTGCTTCTGGAGGTGACCCTCAACGTGCCTCTGAAGGGGAAACAGCCGCACAAGATGTTGTAGAGCGTCACCCCGACCGACCAAACCGTAGCCGGTCCTGCGTGATAGCGCTGCCGCCGAAACCACTCAGGAGGGGCGTACTGAAGAGTGCCTGAGAGACACAACAAGACCCCAGACGTCACCTGAAGAGGCTCCACAAACAAACACAGATCACCGCAGTGAGATCAAACCCACCTGCAAAGTGTCTGTAGGCCGAGTCTTTCAGCAGATCTCCACAGTCGAAGTCCAGCAGCTTGATGTCGTGTGACTCTGTGGAGATCAGCAGGTTCTCCCGGTTTGACGTCGGTGCAGGACTCTGCGGCTCGCAGTGTTTCAGTGCCGTGACCAGCTGCAGCAGCACTTTCTTGGCCAGACTCTCCTCCAGGCGTCCGTTCTGCTTGCAGAAAGTGTCCAGATCTTGGCAAGAGCGGGACGCCCAGGATCAAGGTGTAGCATCTGGGAAAGTCTAACCACTCCAGCAGCTGCAGGATGTTGGGGCAGGCAGGAGCCGAATTGACCAGACTCATCAACGCCACCTCCAGCGGCAGCTGATCCTGACCTTCCTGCAGGATGAACGCTGCGTTATATCCAGCGCTCAATCAGAGCAAGCAGAGCAACAGATTCACTCTGAACTCACTGAACTCACGACAGTCTCGGTGTTCCTCTTTTACAGACGTGCTTGATGGCAACCTGTAGACAGATGAAGACCACGCTGACTAATTATCACAGACCACGTTCACTGGCGGCAACATTTCTAACGAGGAGGTGAGAGGAAGTCTTACTGGCAGTCCGTCAGACCTGCGGGTCCCAGCATACACCGAGCCGAATCCACCTCGCCCCAGCAATGGGCCCTTGACATACGCTTCTGCAACACACAAGATCACAAGAAATCTCTTTAAATGGGACCTTACTGTAACGTCTTCAGTGACGACTCGTTTAGTGAGTGGTGAGGTGTTTAATCTCAGTGCACTCTGACCTCTGCGGGAGCGTTTGGCAGCTCTTCTGTATGAGGGGACGGACCCTCATCCTCCTGGCTGCCACTCTGCCGCTTCCTCTTCCCGTGAGACACGGACACAGAAACGGCCAACTCTGACGGCAGAGGAGCGATGTACCCAGGCAGCTCTTGGCTCAGAGGCAGGTTTGGGTTGGTCAGCGGTTCCTGAGTGTCGTCACCAGAGCCGCTTCTCCCAACCTCCTGAGCAGCCGCCTGAGAGACAGCAGCACTCCTGGATCTGGAGCGGCCCGAGGCTGCAATATTTCACACATCAGACACTTACAGCCTCTATTAGCAACCTTTATCATAACCAAGCACCAATTGCTTTTACTTCTATTTGCTCTTGAATAGAAAATCAAAGGCATATCTTCACATTAATTCAGTCAAACATTGTACAACATCATACCATAACATAGCAATAACAAACAAAACGCTCACCTTGTCTTTCACTCATAAGAGCGGTTGACAATCTCTCCAAACTCCACGAAATACAGTAAATAAATTAAAAAAAAATTAATTAGTTGAAGAAAGAAAGAAAGAAAGAAAGAGAGAAAGAATGAGAGAAATAAAGAGAAAGAAATAAGAAGAGAAATAAGAAGAAAATAAAAAAACTTCCTTCAAACTGTACTCAAAGGAAATTATCCTCCGATCTCCTAAAATAAAAGTCTCCTCTCGCTCTGAACTGCGTCGAAAATCACAGTGTCAGGAAATAATCTCCGAAAGTCTCTGAAATCGCCTCGTCTCTCAACAAACAGATATCGATGGGTTTGAGTGTTTATGTATTTAGTTCCTGGCCCGGTGGCTAGGTCCATATGAGGTGGTAGAACGAACAGGCCCAGTCAACTATAGGGTGCGCCAACCTGGTCGGAGAAAGAGCCAGCAAATCTACCATGTAAACCTCTTAAAGCCATGGCAGGAGCCGGTTCCCTCTCCCAGTGATGTCTTTGCAGCCGCGATCCAGACCCCCATAACTCCCCCGGTCAAAATGGGCGACCAGTTATCCCCCAGGCAGAGGCAAGAGCTGCGAGAACTGCTGTGGCGACACCGTGAGGTATTCTCTGAGCTTCCAGGGCAGACTTCTCTGATATCCCATGATATAGTGACAGAACCAGGGAAGATTGTCCGGCTCCGACCGTACAGAATCCCCGAAGCGAGGAGGGAGGCCATACGAGAAGAGGTGAAGAAAATGTTGAACCTAGGAGTTATCGAGGAGTCCCAAATTGCTTGGTCAAGCCCCATTGTCTTAGTACCAAAGCCTGATGGAAGTACACGGTTCTGTAATGACTACAGAAAGCTGAATGAGATTTCCAGGTTTGACACTTACCCAATGCCAAGAATAGATGAGCTGATTGAAAGATTGGGTCCTGCACGCTTTATCACAACCCTTGACTTGACCAAAGGCTATTGGCAAGTACCTCTAACTCCTCAAGCCAAACAAAAGACAGCCTTTTCCACTCCGGATGGGGCTTTTCAATACCGGGTTCTTCCCTTTGGGGTCCATGGGGCTCCCGCAACCTTTCAAAGGCTCATGGATAGAGTCCTTCGACCCCACCAAAACTATTCTGCAGCATACTTGGATGACATTGTGGTCTACAGCAGAGGTTGGGAAGAACATCTTCACCATCTGGAGGCAGTCCTACAGGCGTTGCAGGCAGCCGCCCTAACAGCAAATGCCTCGAAGTGTTCACTAGCCCAAGAGGAGGCCAACTACCTGGGGTATACTGTAGGAAGAGGAAATGTAAAACCACAATCCAAGAAGGTTGACTCTATACTTTCCTGGCCCCAGCCCCGAACCAAGAAGCAAGTAAGGACCTTCCTTGGGCTTGTCAGCTACTACCGACCCTTTATCCCTAGTTTTGCCACAAAAGCGGCCCCCTTAACTGAGCTGACCCGCAAGTGCCACCCGAACCAGGTAAACTGGGCTAAGGAAGCAGAGCAGGCTTTCACCGACCTAAAGCAGGCTCTCTGTGGTGAACCTATCCTGCAAGCCCCAAATTTCAATAAACCCTTTATCTTACAAACAGATGCCTCTGAAGTTGGAGTGGGAGCAGTGCTGTCCCAGCTACAAAATGGTATGGAACACCCTGTCATGTATATTAGCCGTAAACTACTTCCAAATGAGAGAAATTATGCAACCATAGAAAAAGAGTGTCTTGCCATAAAGTGGGCGGTGGAGAAATTGAGATATTACTTGTTGGGGCGAAAGTTTATATTAGTAACTGATCATGCCCCGCTTAAATGGATGTCTCAAAACAGGGGGAAAAATGCATGAATCACTCGTTGGTTTCTTCAGTTGCAGGACTTCCAATTCAAGGTAGAACACCGGGCCGGGAATTCTCATGCAAATGCAGATGCAATGTCTAGGAGACATGACGGCTATGGTACATGCGCTCCAGGTGGGGGCCTGGAGCTGGAAAGAGGGGTATGTGGTGGCCCGGAAGAGTAATGGTCCCCCACAAGGCAGCCTGAGCACTTTCAGCACCATGGAGAACCCCACAAGAATGGGGTCACCAGGTAATCAGGACCAAGTTCTGTTCCACCTAAACCTGCCTGCTGTATTTCCTGAGTGGACAACCTGAGCTAATCACACCAATTTGGTGGTCAGGGGCCTACAGTATGTTAAAAGGAATATGGTTCACTGATTATTATTTAATGAATAAATACTTTGTATTCAGCTTCTGGTCAACCAGAAAATTAGTTTTCTTTGAATCAGTGAGCCTGAAAAGACTAATTTATGTTGTTATGAATCCAAACTATAAATCAAGTAATTTCTGTTAAATAATATAAATAACTGTTAAAATATGTCTTTCTAGGCAATTTGTATTCTACTGTATGTGCAAAACCAGTTGCAGGACGTATTCAACTAAATATTTTAGTTTGTTTATTTCTATTTATTTGGTTAATTTCTTTACCTAGATAATTTGCACAGATGTTGTGCAGCCCCACTGCCACAGTTAAAGCACCACGGTAAGGCAAACGAAAATATTACTGTTTAAAGGAATTTTACCCAACAAGTAAGATTTTGTTATCATTTACTCATCCTCAAGTAGTTCCAAACTTGTATGAATTTCTTTGTTCTCCGAACACAAAGGAGGATATTTTGAAAAAGTATGGAACAATGGTTTTGGGTCACCATTATTTTTTTTTCCTTTAAGCATAAAAATGGCTTTATTTATATATTTGTTTTTGCAATTTACATTCTATGCATCCCCTTCTATTAATTAAAATCACTAAGAGATTTTTCTTCTGATTTCTTTCTTATTTTTGGTCCTTTTTTCCTGTCCTGATTACAAAAAAAAAGTAATACTACTGTGATACAGCGAGATGTACAACTCCTGTTATATACATATTTACACTTTATTGTGGAGAAGCTACACATATTGATCTGTGGGTGGTTTCAGCTGCTGCTGTGTGTTCAGACTCCTGCAGCATCCACACAGAGATCTTCACCGACTGGAGCAGAGGATCCGAACCCTTCACCATCAGCCCATGATCCTCTGCTCTTTCTGGAGGCGACCAGGAAGCCGTTCCCTGCACTTCCTGTGTCACTCCTGCTCACCCTATACAAACAATCAGAAGCATTAATCTAGTCTGATCCTAACGAGACAATCCAGCCGTGACTGCTGTGAGTCAGATAAGTGTGTGTCTCTGGCCACCTGCTCAGTGTAACCAGGGGTGGCGCTCAATGTCCTCTAAAGTGGGCCGGTCTGACGCTGATGCACTGAGACACCAGCCAATCAGCTGACGGCACTCTGTTACATACAACACAGTGTTCAGGAAGACAGAAGCACACGCTTCACCTGGATCTGAACGTGACCTCTGTCTCTTGCCTGTGGACAGCTCTCTAGGGAAGCGCAGTCTGCTTCTGGAGGTGACCCTCAACGTGCCTCTGAAGGGGAAACAGCCGCACAAGATGTTGTAGAGCGTCACCCGACCGACCAAACCGTAGCCGGTCCTGCGTGATAGCGCTGCCGCCGAAACCACTCAGGAGGGGCGTACTGAAGAGTGCCTGAGAGACACAACAAGACCCCAGACGTCACCTGAAGAGGCTCCACAAACAAACACAGATCACCGCAGTGAGATCAAACCCACCTGCAAAGTGTCTGTAGGCCGAGTCTTTCAGCAGATCTCCACAGTCGAAGTCCAGCAGCTTGATGTCGTGTGACTCTGTGGAGATCAGCAGGTTCTCGGTTTGACGTCCCGGTGCAGGACTCTGCGGCTCTCAGTGTTTCAGTGCCGTGACCAGCTGCAGCAGCACTTTCTTGGCCAGACTCTCCTCCAGGCGTCCGTTCTGCTTGCAGAAAGTGTCCAGATCTTGGCAAGGAACGGGACGCTCCAGGATCAAGGTGTAGCATCTGGGAAAGTCTAACCACTCCATCAGCTGCAGGATGTTGGGGCAGGCAGGAGCGAATTGACCAGACTCATCAACGCCACCTCCAGCGGCAGCTGATCCTGACCTTCCTGCAGGACGAACGCTGCGTTATATCCAGCGCTCAATCAGAGCAAGCAGAGCAACAGATTCACTCTGAACTCACGACTCTCAGTCTCGGTGTTCCTCTTTTTACAGACGTGCTTGATGGCAACCTGTAGACAGATGAAGACCACGCTGACTAATTATCACAGACCACGTTCACTGACGGCAACATTTCTAACGAGGGAGGTGAGAGGAAGTCTTACTGGCAGTCCGTCAGACCTGCGGGTCCCAGCATACACCGAGCCGAATCCACCTCGCCCCAGCAATGGGCCCTTGACATACGCTTCTGCAACACACAAGATCACAAGAAACCTCTTTAAATGGGACCTTACTGTAACGTCTTCAGTGACGACTCGTTTAGTGAGTGGTGAGGTGTTTAATCTCAGTGCACTCTGACCTCTGCGGGAGCGTTTGGCAGCTCTTCTGTATGAGGGGGACGGACCCTCATCCTCCTGGCTGCCGCTCTGCCGCTTCCTCTTCCCGTGAGACACGGACACAGAAACGGCCAACTCTGACGGCAGAGGAGCGATGTACCCAGGCAGCTCTTGGCTCAGAGGCAGGTTTGGGTTGGTCAGCGGTTCCTGAGTGTCGTCACCAGAGCCGCTTCTCCCAACCTCCTGAGCAGCCGCCTGAGAGACAGCAGCACTCCTGGATCTGGAGCGGCCCGAGGCTGCAATATTTCACACATCAGACACTTACAGCCTCTATTAGCAACCTTTATCATAACCAAGCACCAATTGCTTTTACTTCTATTTGCTCTTGAATAGAAAATCAAAGGCATATCTTCACATTAATTCAGTCAAACATTGTACAACATCATACCATAACATAGCAATAACAAACAAAACGCTCACCTTGTCTTTCACTCATAAGAGCGGTTGACAATCTCTCCAAACTCCACGAAATACAGTAAATAAATAAAAAAAATTAATTAGTTGAAGAAAGAAAGAAAGAAAGAAAGAAAGAGAGAAAGAATGAGAGAAATAAAGAGAAAGAAATAAGAAGAAATAAGAAGAAAATAAAAACTTCCTTCAAACTGTACTCAAAGGAAATATCCTCCGATCTCTTAAAATAAAAGTCTCCTCTCGCTCTGAACTGCGTCGAAAATCACAGTGTCAGGAAATAATCTCCGAAAGTCTCTGAAATCGCCTCGTCTCTCAACAAACAGATATCGATGGGTTTGAGTGTTTATGTATAGAATTCACGCGTCATAACACGCGTCGCCATAGAAACTATAGTTCACGTGACATGGTGCGCGTGGACGCGCGTGCGCGTGAGTACAACAGCGAGCGTGCGCTTTTATCGGAAGCGTTGAATCTTATGCACTTTTCATTATTATATAGCGAGATTTATTAATAAATGTATAAATTACTATATAAATCAGAGAAGTTACTATGATCTCTGACTAAACTGAACAGCGCTATTTTCCCGCGTATTTAACCGATCACTGTCAGGAGGCCAATCAGCTTTCAGTATCTTGGTGCGTCATCAAACCTGTGAGTAAACCTGCTTGAAAATGAATGTTTAAAGAAAAAAATATAAGATATTACTGAAAATATCAAGCATTTGATACAGTGATTCATTAGTTTTATTTATTTTATTCATAATTTCTTATTAAAATCCTCGGAATGCCTTCCTAATGATATATTTAATTTTCTTGGAAGCATAGATTTTTATTGGAACATAATTTTTCTGTTGACAAAATTCCTGCTAAATTGGCCCGTTTTCACAGACAAGACCTTTTCACCATTTTTCACCTCACAACTATTTCATATGAAATAACAAGGGCATATTATTTAAAAACAGATCTTTAATTTATCTTTGGCTCAAAGGAGGTATTCTTTTAGTAAGATGCAAGTAAATTAGTTCATTTCAATGGGTAATTGTTGTCGTATACAGGATTTCCTCAGAAAATCCAATCACCTGTGAAACCAGGAGAATTAGCATTTTTCCAAAAGTGTGCACATTTGAAAAACTGTATTTGTTTTAAGACAACAATATATTAATTAATACGATTTGAACAAATGCTCTTTGTTCTGTGTCCTTTGCTCTTCTTTATTTGGTTATATCTCTTGTGTTAAAGAATGAATACTGCCAAATAAATGTTGTATCAAAATGAAGGAAGTGTCTTACAAACTACTTTATAGAATTTATTACATTTGGAAATATTTAAGCTTAACATTTCGTATAGCTGTCAACTTTGGTAAACAAAAGAAAACTATTTAGCATCTTTCTTTTCTCATTTACTCAAGATTGTTTTGGAAAGGTTTGGAATTGTGTATTAATAGAAAATTGGAGTTTATGAAAGAAATGTGTATCAACAGTATATGTACAGTTGTGGTCAAAGGTTTTGAGAATGACATAAATATTGGAAATTGGAAAAGTTGCTGCTTAAGTTTTTGTAATAGCAATTTGCATATACTCCAGAATGTTATGAAGAGTGATCAGATGGATTGCATAGTCCTTCTTTGCCATGAAAATGAACTTAAACCTGAAAAAAACTTTCCACTGCATTTCATTAATTCATTAAACGACCTGCTGAGATCATTTCAGTAAACGTCTTGTTAACTCCGGTGAGAATGTTGACGAGCACAAGGCTGGAGATCATTATGTCAGGCTGATTGGGTTAGAATGACGGACTTGACATGTTAAAAGGAGGGTGATGCTTGAAATCATCGTTCTTCCATTGTTAACCATGGTAAGCAGCGTGCAGCCATCATTGCGTTGCATAAAAATGGCTTCACAGGCAAGGATATTGTGGCTACTAAGATTGCACCTAAATCAACAATTTATAGACTCATCAAGAACTTCAAGGAAAGATGTTAAATTCTTATTAAGAAGGCTTCAGGGCGTCCAAGAAAGTCCAGCAAGCGCCAGGATCGCTCTCTAAAGAGGATTCAGCTGCAGGATCGGAGTGCCACCAGTGCAGAGCTTTCTCAGGAATGGCAGCAGGCAGGTGTGAGCGCATCTACACGCACAGTGAGGTTAAGACTTTTGGAAGATGGCCTGGTGTCAAGAAGGACAGCAAAGAAGTCACTTCTCTCCAAAAAAACATCAGGGACAGACTGATCTTTTGCAAAAAGTATGGTGAATGGACTGCTGAGGACTGGGGCAAAGTCATATTCTCCGATGAAGCCCCTTTCCGATTGTTTGGGGCATCTAGAAAAGGCTTGTCTGGAGAAGAAAAGGTGGCGCTACCATCAGTCCTGTGTCATGCCAACAGTAAAGCATCCTGAGACCATTCATGTGAGAGGTTGCTTCTCATCCAAGGGAGTGGGCTCACTCACAATTTTGCCCAAAAATACAGCCATGAATAAAGAACGGTACCAAAACACCCTCCAACAGCAACTTCTTCCAACAATCCAACAACAGTTGGGTGAAGAACAATGCATTTTTCAGCACGATGGAGCACCGTGCCAATAAGGCAAAAGTGATAACTAAGTGGCTCGGGGACCAAAACGTTGAAATTTTGGGTCCATGGCCTGGAAACTCCCCAGATCTTAATCCCATTGAGAACTTGTGGTCAATCCTCAAGAGGCGGGTGGACAAACAAAAACCCACTACTTATGACAAACTCCAAGAAGTGATTATGAAAGAATGGGTTGCTATCAGTCAGGATTTGGCCCAGAAGTTGATTGAGAGCATGCTCAGTCGAATTGCAGAGGTCCTGAAAAAGAAGGGCCAACACGGCATTTATGCAAAGAGTCATTATTTGCTATGTAATTGTTGATAAAAGCCTTTGAAACGTATGAAGTGCTTGTAATTACACTTCAGTACATCACAGAAACAACTGCAACAAAGATCTAAAAGCAGTTTAGCAGCAAACTTTGTGAAAACTAATATTTGTGTCATTCTCAAAACATTTGGCCACAACTGTATAATTAATCAGGATTAAGTTAATCAGGGTCACCCATTTTTGATTGAATGTCGTTTTGAGGATGTACTGTATCAATCATGTGACCCTTTATAAAGAGTCAACCATGTGTTTTTTAACCCTGGAAAAAAATTCTACTAATATTATTCTTATTAAACAGTTTATTTACCATTTATACAAACATACATAAAATAAAAATGTACGTTGTAGCAACCTGTGTGTGTGTGTGTGAGAGTGAGAGTGTATACATGTGTGTGTGTGTGTGTGTCTGTGTGTGTGTGTGTGTGTGTGTGTGTGCGTGTGCGTGCTTCTTCAAGAGATCAAACATATACTTGTGTTGTCTTTCAGTTTTTTTTATATTCATTTGTTCTTAAATCATTCGTAATCATTTGACCTTCATATTATAGAGTGAAAACATGGGGCCAAGGATGACGGATGATTTAAATCAAGCATGATTTTATTCAAACTGAGCTAACATGTAAAATATGAAGCTAACATATGAAAGTTATTCCTATGTTTAAAAAATAAACGAGAAAAAAATCAAGGTGGATATTTCTGAGATGCTAAAACAACATGAACTATCAATGATTCATCTAAATCAGCTTTAGTAGTACTCCATTAGGTTCATTTATTTACAGTGAAGCTCATTTTGATTGGTTGACTTTCCACTTCCTCTTCAGTGATCATGTGCACGGTTCTGGACAGGAGATGAAACGCCTCTCTTCTCTGGACAGGTGACCATTGTCTGGAAATCCCTTCATCTGCGAAATCACGAGGGCATGTGGCTAACCAAGAAGCTTTTGAAGACATGAACACTACGTGTCCTACAAGAGAAGCAGACACATCACAAGTTAAGAGACTCAGACACTGAAACACGGCACATACTGTACAATGAGAACAGAACAGGAAACGGTTTTAGTTGGGTTCAACATGAGAAGGTTGTGTTCTCCTCCATCTACAGGATGGAGATCTGTAGCTCTCGGGCCTCACACACACTGATACTGATAAACATACTAGTGAGTCAACAAACAACTGTTAGCTTGCTGGGATATAGGTGGTTTCATCGGGCACACACACCTGGCCTGAAGTTAACGAATGAAGTCTGGACTTAGGTTTGAAACGTTTAAAAATTTTCTCCAGGGTGGCGGTGTTAGAGTGGGAAAACGTCCAAGAATGAGCACCTATCACAGCCAAGATTGGCTGGATGAAGCGCCTGGATGTCTGGACTTAGATTTTGAACGCGGCAAAAATTTCCTCCATAGCTTCCATGGTCGAGTGGAAAAGCGTCCAAAAAGTCGAACTTAACCCGGCCAAGATCAGCTAGATGAAGCGCCTGGATGTCTGTACTTAGGTTTTGAACGCTTAAAAATTTCCGCCAGAGTTACCATAGTAGATTGGAAAAGCGTCCGAGAATTCGCACTTTACCCGGCCAATAACGCCTGGATGTCTGGACGTAGGTTTTAAACGCTTAAAAATTTCTTTCAGGGTTACCATGGTCGAGTGGAAAAGCGTCCGAGAAGTCGAATTTAACCTGGTCAATATAACCTAGATGAAGCGCCTGGATGTCTGGGGTTAGGTTTTGAATGCTTAAGAATTTCATTCAGGGTGGTGGGTATTGAGTGAAAAAGTCATTCAAGAAGTCGCACGTAACTCGGCCAATATCGTCTGAATTTAGGTTTTAAACGCTTAAAAATTTCCTACAGGGTTACCATGGTCGAGTGGGAAAGTGTACGAGAAGACTCACTTAACCCGGCAAATATCGCCTGGATGAAACGCTTGGATGTGTGGACTTAAAAATTTCCTCCAGGGTTACCATGGTCAAATGGGAAAGTATCCGAGAAGTCGCACTTAACCCGGCCAAGGTCATGCCCATAAAAGTGTTATAGTAATGGAGTGAGTCTGTGGGCCCAGGCCTTAAAGAAAACTGTAATCCTGGGCCTTTAGTGAATAAAATCATGCCCAGAAATGTCTTGCTTTTATGGGGTTAGTCTTGAGCCTGGATATATGGACTTAGTTTTTGAAATGTTAAAACTTTCTTTGAGGGTTACCATGGTCGAGTGGGAAAGCCTACGAGAAGTCACACTTCACCCGGCCAAGATCATTCCTATAAAAGTTTTATGGTAATGGGGTGAGTCTGTGGTCCCAGGCCTTTACTGAATAAAATCATGCCCAGTAATGTGTTGCTGTTATGGGGTTAGTCTGTGTGCCCGGATGTCTGGACGTAGGTTTTGAACGCTTAAAAGTTTCTTCCAGGGTTACCATGGTCGAGTAAGAAAGCCTACAAGAAGCCACACTTAACACGGCCAAGATCATGTCCATAATAGTGTTAGAGTAATGGGGTGAGTCTTTGGGCCCAGGCCTTTACTGAATAAAAAATCATGCCCAGTAATGTGTTATTGTTATGGGGTTAGTCTGTGAGCCTGGATGTCTGGATTAAGGTTTAGATCACTTCAATATTTCTTCCAGGGTTACCATAGTCGAGTGGATTAGCGTCCGAGAAGTCGCACTTAAACTGGGCAATATCACCTGGATGAAGCGCCTGGATGTCTGTACTTAGGTATTGAATGCTTAAAAAATTCTTCCAGGGTTACCGTGGTCGAGTGGGAAAGCCTACGAGAAGTCACGCTTAACCCTGCCAAAATCATGCCCATAATAGTGTTATAGCAATGGGGTGAGTCTGTGGGGCCAAGGCTTTTACTGAATAAAATCTTGCCCAGTAATGTGTTACTGTTGTGGGTTTAGTCTGTGAGTCTGGATGTCTGGATTAAGGTTTAGATCACTTCAAAATTTCTTCCAGGGTTATTATAGTCGAGTGGATTAGCGTCCGAGAAGTCGCACTTAAACCGGGCAATATCGCCTGGATGAAGCGCCTGGATGTCTGTACTTAGGTATTGAATGCTTAAAAAATTCTTCCAGGGTTACCGTGGTTGAGTGGGAAAGCCTACGAGAAGTCACGCTTAACCCTGCCAAGATCATGCCTATAATAGTGTTATAGTAATGGGGTGAGTCTGTGGGCCAAGGCGTTTACTGAATAAAATCATGCCCAGTAATGTGTTACTGTTATGGGTTTAGTCTGTGAGTCTGGATATCTGGACGTAGGTTTTGAACACTCAAATATTTGTTCTAGGGTTACCATGGTTGAGTGGGAAAGCCTACGAGAAGTCACACTTAACCCAGCAAAGATCATGCCCATAAAAGTGTTATAGTAATGGGGTGAGTTTGTGGGCCCAGGCCTTTACTGAATAAAATCATGCCCAGTAATGTGTTGCTGTTATAGGGTTAATCTGTGAGGCTGGATGTCTGGATGTAGGTTTTGAATTCTTAAAAATTTTTTCCAGGGTTACCATGGTCGAGTGGGAAAGCCTACGAGAAGTCACACTTAACCCAGCCAAGATCATGCCCATAATAGTGTTATAGTAATGGGGTGAGTTTGTGGGCCAAGGCCTTTACTGAATAAAAAAATCATGCCCAGTAATGTGTTATTGTTATGGGGTTAGTCTGTGAGCCTGAATGTCTGGATTAAGGTTTAGATCACTTCAATATTTCTTCCAGGGTTACCATAGTCGAGTGGATTAGCGTCCGAGAAGTCGCGCTTAAACTGGCCAATATTGCCTGGATAAAGCGCCGGAATGTCTGAACTTAGGTTTTGAACGCTTAAAAATTTCTTCCAGGGTTACCGTGGTCGAGTGGAAAAGCATACGAGAAGTCGCACTTAATCCGGCCAAGATCATGCCCATAAAAGTGTTATAGTAATGGGGTGAGTTTGTGGGCCAAGGCCTTTACTGAATAAAAAAATCATGCCCAGTAATGTGTTATTGTTATGGGGTTAGTCTGTGACCCTGGATGTCTGGATTAAGGTTTAGATCACTTCAATTTTTCTTCCAGGGTTATCATAGTCGAGTAGATTAGCGTCCGAGAAGTCGCACTTAAACTGGGCAATATCGCCTGGATGAAGCGCCTGGATGTCTGTACTTAGGTATTGAATGCTTAAAAAATTCGTCCAGGGTTACCGTGGTTGAGTGCGAAAGCCTACGAGAAGTCACACTTAACCCTGCCAAGATCATGCCCATAATAGTGTTATAGTAATGGGGAAAGTCTGTGGGCCAAGGCGTTTACTGAATAAAATCATGCCCAGTAATGTGTTACTGTTATGGGTTTAGTCTGTGAGTCTGGATATCTGGACGTAGGTTTTGAACACTCAAATATTTGTTCTAGGGTTACCATGGTTGAGTGGGAAAGCCTACGAGAAGTCACACTTAACCCAGCAAAAATCATGCCCATAAAAGTGTTATAGTAATGGGGTGAGTTTGTGGGCCCAGGCCTTTACTGAATAAAATCATGCCCAGTAATTTGTTGCTGTTATAGGGTTAATCTATGAGGCTGGATGTCTGGATGTAGGTTTTAAATTCTTAAAAAATTTTTCCAGGGTTACCATGGTCGAGTGGGAAAGCCTACGAGAAGTCACACTTAACCCAGCCAAGATCATGCCCATAATAGTGTTATAGTAATAGGGGGAGTATGTTGGCCCAGGCCTTTACTGAATAAAATCATGCCCAGTAATGTGTTACTGTTATGGGGTTAGTCTGTGAGCCTGGATGTCTGGATGTAGGTTTTGAACGCTCAAATATTTGTTCCAGGGTTACCATGGTCAAGTGGAAAAGCGCCCGAGAAGTCGCGCTTAAACTGGCCAATATCGCCTGGATGAAGCGCCGGAATGTCTGAACTTAGGTTTCGAACGCTTAAAAATTTCTTCCATGGCTACCATGGTCGAGTGGGAAAGCCTTGAGAAGTCGCAATTAATCCGCCAAGATCATGCCCATAAAATTGTTATAGTAATGGGGTGAGTTTGTGGGCCCAGGTCTTTACTGAATAAAATCATGCCCAGTAATGTGTTATTGTTATGGAGTTAGTCTGTGAGCCTGGATGTCTGGATTAAGGTTTAGATCACTTCAAAATTTCTTCCAGGGTTACCATAGTCGAGTGGATTAGCGTCCGAGAAGTCGCACTTAAACTGGGCAATATCGCCTGGATGAAGCGCCTGGATGTCTGTACTTAGGTATTGAATGCTTAAAAAGTCTTCCAGGGTTACCGTGATGGAGTGGAAAAGCCTACGAGAAGTCGCACTTAATCCGCCAAGATCATGCCCATAAAAGTGTTATAGTAATGGGGTGAGTTTGTGGGCCCAGGCCTTTACTGAATAAAATCATGCCCAGTAATGTGTTATTGTTATGGGGTTAGTCTGTGAGCCTGAATGTCTGGATTAAGGTTTAGATCACTTCAATATTTCTTCCAGGGTTACCATAGTCGTGAGTGGATTAGCGTCCGAGAAGTCGCATAAACTGGGCAATATCACCTGGATGAAGCGCCTGGATGTCTGTATTTAGGTCTTGAATGCTTAAAAATTCTTCCAGGGTTACCGTGGTCTGGAGTGGGAAAGCCTACGAGAAGTCACGCTTAACCCTGCCAAGATCATGCCCATAATAGTGTTTTAGTAATGGGGTGAGTCTGTGGGCCAAGGCCTTTACTGAATAAAAACTTGCCCAGTAATGTATTTACTGTTATGGGTTTAGTCTGTGAGTCAGGATGTCTGGATTAAGGTTTAGATCACGTCAATATTTCTTCCAGGGTTACCATAGTCGAGTGGATTAGCGTCCGAGAAGTCGCGCACTTAAACTGGGCAATATCGCCTGGATGAAGCGCCTGGATGTCTGTACTTAGGTCTTGAATGCTTAAAAATTCTTCCAGGGTTACCGTGGTCAAGTGGGAAAGCCTACTGAGAAGTCACGCTTAACCCTGCCAAGATCATGCCCATAATAGTGTTATAATAATGGGGTGAGTCTGTGGCCAAGGCCTTTACTGAATAAAATCATGCCCAGTAATGTGTTACTGTTATGGGTTTAGTCTGTGAGTCTGGATATCTGGACGTAGGTTTTGAACACTCAAATATTTGTTCTAGAAGTTACCATGGTTGAGTGGGAAAGCCTCACGAGAAGTCACACTTAACCCAGCCATGATCATGCGCATAAAAGTGTTATAGTAATGGGATGAGTTTGTGGGCCCAGGCCTTTACTGAATAAAATCATGCCCTGTAATATGTTTGCTGTTATAGGGTTAATCTGTGAGGCTGGATGTCTGGATGTAGGTTTTGAATTCTTCAAAAAATTTTCCAGGGTTACCATGGTCGAGTGGGAAAGCCTACGAGAAGTCACACTTAACCCAGCCAAGATCATGCCCATAATAGTGTTATAGTAATAGAGGGCAGTCTGTTGGCCCAGGCCTTTACTGAATAAAATCATGCCCAGTAATGTGTTACTGTTATGGGGTTAGTCTGAGAGCCTGGATGTCTGGGCGTAGGTTTTGAGCGCTCAAATATTTGTTCCAGGGTTACCATGATCGAGTGGAAAAGAGAGCCGAGAAGTCGCGCTTAAACTGGCCAATATCGCCTGGATGAAGCGCCGGAATGTCTGAACTTAGGTTTTGAACGTTTAAAAATTTCTTCCATGGCTACCATGGTCGAGTGGGAAATCCTTCGAGAAGTCATAATTAACCCGCCAAGATCATGCCCATAAAAGTGTTATAGTAATGGGGTGAGTCTGTGGGTCCAGGCCTTAAAGACAGCTGTAATACAGGGCCTTTACTGAATAAAATCATGCCCAGTGTGTGTTACTGTTATGGGGTTAGTCTGTGAGCCTGGATGTGTGGATTCAGGTTTTGAAGCAGCTTAAAAATTTTTGCCAGGGTTACCATGGTCGAGTGGGAAAAGCCTACGAGAAGTCACACTAAAGTCGGCCAAGATCATGCCCATAATAGTGTTGTAGTAATAGGATGAGATTGTAGGCCCAGGCCTTTACTGAATATAATCACGCCCAGTAATGTGTTATTGTTATGGGATTAGTCTGTGAGCCTGGATGTCTGTACAAAAGTTTTGAGCGCTCAAATATTACTTCCAGGCTTACCATGGTCGTGTGGGAAAACCTACGAAAAGTCACTTAACTCAACCAAGATCATGCCCATAAAATTGTTAAAGTAATGGGGTGAGTTTGTGGTCCCAGGCCTTTACTGAATAAAGTCATGCTCAGTAATGTGTTACTGTTATGGGGTTATTCTGTGAGGCTGGATGTCTGGACGTAGGTTTTGAATGCTTAAAAGTTTCTTCCAGGGTTAACATGGTTGAGTAAGAAAGCCTACGAGAAGTCACACTTAACCAGCCAAGATCATGCCCATAAAACCGTTATAGTAATGGGTTGAGTTGTGGGCCCAGGCCTTTACTGAATAAAGTCATACGCAGTAATGTGTTACTGTTATGGGGTTAGTCTGTGAGGCTGGATGTCTGGACGTGAGGTTTTGAATGCTTAAAAAGTTTCTTCCAGGAGTTACCATGGTCGAGTAAGAAAGCCTACGAGAAGTCACGCTTAACCCTGCAAGATCATGCCCATAATAGTGTTATAGTAATGGGGTGAGTCTGTGGGCCAAGGCCTTTACTGAATAAAATCTTGCCCAGTAATGTGTTACTGTTATGGGTTTAGTCTGTGAGTCTGGATGTCTGGATTAAGGTTTAGATCACGTCAATATTTCTTCCAGGGTTACCATGAGTGGAGTGGATTAGCGTCCGAGAAGTCGCACTTAAACTGGGCAATATCGCCTGGATGAAGCGCCTGGATGTCTGTACCAGGGTCTTGAATGCTTAAAAATTCTTCCAGGGTTACCGTGGTGAGGAAATCATCGAGAAGTCAGCAATTAACCCGGCCAAGATCATGCCCATAAAAGTGTTATAGTAATGGGGTGAGTCTGTGGGTCCAGGCCTTAAAGACAGCTGTAATACAGAGGCCTTTACTGAATAAAATCATGCCCAGTAATGTGTTACTGTTATGAGGGTTAGTCTGTGAGCCTGGATGTGTGGATTCAGGTTTTGAACGCAAAAATTTTTGCCAGGGTTACCATGGTTGAGTGGGAAAGCCTACGAGAAGTCACACTAAAAGTCGAGCCAAGATCATGCCCATAAAGTAGTGTTGTAGTAATAGGGTGAGATTGTGGAGCCCAGGCCTTTACTGAATATAATCACGCCCAGTATGTGTGTGTTATTGTTATAGGATTAGTCTGTGAGCCTGGATGTCTGTACAAAAGTTTTGAGCGCTCAAATATTACTTCCAGGCTTACCATGGTGGTCGTGTGGGAAAACCTACGAAAAGTCACACTTAACTCAACCAAGATCATGCCCATAAAATTGTTAAAGTAATGGGGTGAGTTTGTGGTCCCAGGCCTTTACTGAATAAAGTCATGCTCAGTAATGTGTTACTGTTATGGGGTTATTCTGTGAGGCTGGATGTCTGGACGTAGGTTTTGAATGCTTAAAAGTTTCTTCCAGGGTTAACATGGTTGAGTAAGAAAGCCTCGAGAGAAGTCACATAACCAGCCAAGATCATGCCCATAAAACCGTTATAGTAATGGGTTGAGTTTGTAGGCCCAGGCCTTTACTGAATAAAAGTCATGCGCAGTAATGTATTTACTTTTATGGGGTTAGTCTGTGAGGCTGGATGTCTGGACGTAGGTTTTGAATGCTTAAAAGTTTCTTCCAGGGTTACCATGGTGAGTAAGAAAGCCTCGAGAAGTCACGCTAACCCTGCCAAGATCATGCCCCTAATAGTGTTATAGTAATGGAGGTGAGTCTGTGGGCCAAGGCCTTTACTGAATAAAATCTTGCCCAGTATTGTGTTACTGTTATGGGTTTAGTCTGTGAGTCTGGATGTCTGGATTAAGAGGTTTAGATCACGTCAATATTTCTTCCAGGGTTACCATGAGTCGAGTGGATTAGCGTCCGAGAAGTCACTTGCTTAAACTGGGCAATATCAGCGCAGATTGAAGCGCCTGGATGTCTGTACTTGGAGTCTTGAATGCGTGAAATTCTTCCAGAGGTTACGTGGTCGAGTGGAAATCCATCGAGTCGCAATTAACTTGACAAGATCATGCCCATAAAGTGTTATAGTAATGGGAGGGTGAGTCTGTGGGTCAGGCCTTAAAGACAGCTGTACAGGGCCTTTACTGAATAAAATCATGCCCAGTAATGTGTTGTTACTGTTATGGGGTTAGTCCTGTGAGCCTGGAGTGTGTGGATTCCAGGTTTGAACGCTTAAAAATTTTTGCCAGGAGTTACCATGGTCAGTGGGAAAGCCCTACGAGAAGTCACACTAAAGTCGTCCAAGATCACTTATGGTGTGTAGTAATAGGGTGAGATTGTGGGGCCCAGGCCTTTGCTGAATATAATCCCGCCCAGTAATGTGTTATTGTTATGGGATTAGTCTGTGAGCCTGGATGTCTGTACAAAGTTTTTTGAACAACTCAAATATTACTTCCCAGGCTTCACCATGGTCGTGTGGGAAAACCTACTGAAAAGTCACACTTAACTCCTTGGGTCATGCCCACGCCAAATTGTTAAAGTAATGGGGTGAGTTTGTAGTCCCAGGCAGCACTGGGAATAAAGTCATGCTCAGTGTGTGTTACTGTTATGGGGTTATTCTGTGAGGCTGGATGTCTGGACATGGAGTTTGAATGCTTAAAAGTTTCTTCCAGGAGTTAACATGGTTGAGCAAGAGAAAACTACTCGAAGTCACACTTAACCAGCCAAGATCATGCCCATAAAATAGTTATAGTAATGGGTTGAGTTTGTGGGCCCAGGCCTTTCATGAATAAAGTCATATGCAGTAATGTGTTACTTTTATGGGATTTAGTCTGTGAGGCTGGATGTCTGGACGTAGGTTTGAATGGCAAAGAAGTTTCTTCCAGGATTTACCATGGTGAGTAAGAGAAGCCTCACAGTCAGCTTAACCCTGCCAAGATCCTTCTGCATAATAGTGTTATAGTAAGTGGTGAGTCTGTGGGCCCAAGGCCTTTACTGAATAAAATCATGCCAATGTATGTTACTGTTATGGGTTTAGTCTGTGAGTCTGGATATCTGGACGTAGGTTTTGAACCTCAAATATTTGTTCTAGGGTTACCATGGTTGAGTGGGAAAGCCTCACGAGAAATCCACACTTAACCCAGCCATGATCATGCATAAAGTGTTTATAGTAATGGGATGAGTTTGTAGGCCCAGGCCTTTTACTGAATAAAAAATCATGCCCTGTAATATGTTGCTGTGTATAGGGTTAATCTGTGAGGCTGGATGTCTGGATGTAGGATTTTGAATTCTTAAAATTTTTCCCAGGGTTACCATGGTCGAGTGGGAAAGCCTGCGAGAAGTCACACTTAGCTTGGCCAAAGATCATGCCACGTAATAGTGTTATAGTAATGAGGGCAGTCTGTTGTGAGCCTTTACTGAATAAAATCCTTGCCCAGTAATGTGTTACTGTTATGAGGTTAGTCTGTGAGCCTGGATGTCTGGACAGCCAGGTTTGGGCAGCTCAAATGTCTTTGTTCCAGGTTGCCATGGTCGAGTGGAAAGAGCCGAGTCGGCAAGCTGGTAATATCGCCTGGATGAGCGCCGAGATATCTGAACTTAGGTTTTGAGCGGCAAAATTTCTTCCATGGCTACCATGGTCGAGTGGAAATCCTTCGAGAAGTCATAGTGCTTAGCCAAGATCATGCCCATAAAAGTGTTATAGTAATGGGGTGAGTCTGTAGGTCCAGGCCCTTAAAGACAGCTGTAATACAGGGCCTTTACTGAATAAAATCATGCCCAGTATTATTGTTGCTGTTGTGGGGTTAGTCTGTGAGCCTGGATGTGTGGATTCAGGTTTTGAGCGGCAAAAATTTTTTGCCAGAGTTACCATGAGTAGTGGGAAAACCTCGAGTCACACTAAAATCGACCCATCATGCCCATAATGGTATTTGTAGTAATAGGGTGAGATTGTGGGACCAGGCCTTTACTGAATATAATCACGCCCAGTAAATATTATTATTGTTATTAGGGTTAGTCTGTGAGCCTGGATGTCTGTACAAAGTTTTAGGCAGCTCAAATATTGTAGGCTTACCATGGTGGAGTGTGGGAAAACCTCTGAAAAGTCACACTTAACTCAGCCAGATCATGCCCATAAAATTGTTAAAGTAATGAGGGTGAGTTTGTAGTCCCCAGGCTTTACTGAATAAAGTCATGCTCAATAATGTGTTACTGTTGTGGGAGTTGTCCTGTGGGCTGGATGTCTGGACATGAGTTTTGAATGTAAGTTTCTTCCAGGAGTTAACATGGTTGATAAGAAAGCCTACGAAGTCACACTGCCCAGCCAAGATCATGCCCATAAAACCGTTATAGTAATGGGTTGGAGTTTGTAGGTAGGCCTTTACTGAATAAAGTCATACGCGGTAATGTGTTACTTTTGTGGGGTTAGTCTGTGAGGCTGGATGTCTGGACGTAGGTTTTGAATGTAAAAGTTTCTTCCAGGGTTACCATGGTCAGTAAGAAAGCCTCACGAGAAGTCACGCTTAACCCTGCCAAGATCATGCCCATAATAGTGTTATAGTAAGTGGTGAGTCTGTGGTAAAGGCCTTTCACTGAGCAAAATCTTGCCCAGTAATGTGTTACTGTTATGGGTTTAGTCTAGCAGATCTGGATGTCTGGATTAAGGTTTAGATCACGTCAATATTTCTTCCAGAGTTACCATAGTCGAATTGGATTAGCGTCGAGAAATTACGCACTTAAACTGGGCAATATCGCCTGCTGGATGGGCGCCTGGATGTCTGTACTTGAGTCTTGAATGGCAAAAATTCTTCAGGATTGCCGTGGTCAAGTGGGGAAAGCCTGCAGTCACCTTAACCCTGCCAGATCATGCCCATAATAGTGTTATAATAATAGAGGTGAATCTGTAGGCCAAGGCCTTTACTGAATAAAATCATGCCCATTAATATTATTTGCTGTTGTGGGTTTGAATCTAATGATCTGGATATCTGGACGTAGGTTTTGAACACTCAAATATTTGTTCTAGGAGTTTACCATGGATTTGAGTGGGAAAGCCTCCCCGAGAAGTCACCTGCTTAATACATGATCATGCGCATAAAGTGTTATAGTATTAAGGATGAGTTTTGTGGGCCCAGGCCTTTACTAGATAAATCATGCCCTGTAATATGTTGCTGTTATGGGAGTTAATCTGTGAGGCTGGATGTCTGGATATGAGTTTGAATTCTTAAAAATTTTCCAGGGTTACCATGGTCGAGTGGGAAAGCCTACGAAGTCACATAGCAGCCAAGATCATGTACCCGTAGTGTAATAAAGTAATGAGGGCAGTCTGTTGGCCCAGGCCTTTACTGAATAAAATCATGCCCAGTATTAGTATTTACTGTTATGGGAGGTTAGTCTGAGCCTGGATGTCTGGGCAGTAGGTTTTGAGCGCTCAAATATTTGTTCCAGGGTTACCATGGTCCAGTGGAAAAGCGCCGAAGGAAGTCGTGTAAACTGGCCAGCCTCGCCTGGATGAGCGGAATGTCTGAACTTAGGTTTTGAGCAGCTTAAAATTTCTTCCTTAGCTGCCATGGTCAGTGGGAAAGTAGCACGCGAGAAGTCGCTATTAATCGGCCAGATCCTTACGCCAAAGTGTTATAGTAATGGGGAGAGTTTGTAGGCCCAGGCCTTCACTGAATAAAATCATGCCCAGTAATGTATTGTTGAGGTTTAGTCTGTGAGGCTGGATGTCTACGGATGTAGGTTTAGAGATTCTTAAAGAAATTTCTTCAAGATTTACCATGGTGGAGTGGGAAAGCCTACGGGAAGTGCGCACACTTAATCCAAGAAGCCCAAATCCTTGCCCTTAAAAGTGTTATAGCAATGGGAGGTGAGTTTGACCCAGTAACTACTAGATAAATCATGCCCAGTAATGTCTTGCGGTTATGGGGTTAGTCTCTTGAACCTGGATATACAGGCTAGTTTTGGAAATGTTAAACATTTTTCAGGAAGTTACCATGGTCAGTGGAAAGCCTACGAGAAGTCAGACTTAACCCAACCAAGATCATGCCCATAAAAAGTGTTATAGTAATGGGGTTGAGTTGTAGGCCCAGGCATTTACTGAATAAAATCATGCCCAGTAATGTGTTGCTGTTATGGGGTTAGTCTGTGAGCCTGGATGTCTGGATCATAGGTTTTGAATTCTTAAAAATTTCTTCAGGCTTACCGGTAGTGAGTGGGAAAGCCTATGAGGAGTCACATAACCCGACCAAGATCATTCCCATGAAAGTTTTATGTTAATGGGGGCAGCGAGTTTGTGGGCCCAGGTCTTTACTGAATAAAATTATGCCCAGTATTGTGTTACTGTTGTGGGATTAGTCTTGTGATCGTGGATGTATGGACAGTAGGTTTGAACGCTCAAATATTTCTTCCAGAGTTACCAAAGTGGAGTGGGAAAAACCTCACAGTCACATAACCGGCCAATATGTCGCCTGGATAGGCGACTGAATGTCTGGTGTGCAACTCCTATTTTTTTTTTTTTTTTTAGTCTAGGGTCACTAGGTAGAGAGTAACAAAATAAGAGAAAATAAATGAAATATGCTTGATAAGAGAGAGGTCTCTGATCCTCTATCCCAGCCCTCAATTATGATGCGAATAATATAAATACTCTCAAAAACTTATTTCACTAAAATTCAGAGAAAAATATAACAACGTTTTGATAATATAATTAAACAATTTTAATTTTCTTAACAAAATAACGTAACCAAGGCGTCGGGAGAGAGTAAATGCCAACATAACAAGCAAAACAATCTACCTTCTGATTTAACGACAACACACAAGCAAAGAAAACTGAAATTAAAGACAATAGTCCTCTCTCTATTTCATAAACATAGAAAATATCAGAAAGGACCCTCCCAAATAAAATAGACACTCATCTCCTTACATGGTTGTTTTAGACCTCAAGAGACAGTTGAAATATCACTGTTATATTCACACCTAGGGTTTCACTACATTTCTCACAACACGTGAGGACAAATATCGTCTGGGATAGAGGACAAGAGACTCCTCCGAACTGCGTCTCTGTGCTGCTTTATTGTCTGAGTCAGAGTGAAGTCGCTGGCGTTAATTGGCATCAGCTGCATGCAATTTGCTGCTTATCCAGGAGAGAGAGAAAAGGGAAAAACATCATGTGACAATACACAGTACGTCAGAGGACGTAACACACACCATTAAAATCATAAACATCCTTCGTTGTTTATAACCAAACACATTGTAAACTCCACTACATAGAAAATGCTAAGTCCTGGACAATGCATCAGCCACAATATTGTCTGAGCCTCTTTTGTAAGTAATGTCAAGATTAGATTCTTGAATAACTGAAGACCACATAAGGCTGATTTGAATTAGACATGCGCTCAAGAAAACTAGCGGATTGTGGTCTGTATACACCACTATAGAGACACGCTACCACCTATGTATACCTCAAAGTGTTAAGTATCAATGTATCAGCATGGCCAATGCCTCCCTTCTCCAATAGCAGCTGTAGTTCTGTGACACTTGGAGGAGCTTTTTGAGAAATACGAGACAGGGTGCTCCACCAAATCGATCCTCTTGTAAAGGACTGCACCAGCTCCTGTAGCTGAGGCATCAATCTGCAATTTGAATGGAACATCAAATTTAGGAGCTTTAGTACTGGTGTACTACAGAGTAAATATTTTGCAGCATTAAAAAGCATGTTCACAGTTGGGTGTCAGATAAAACTTTAGCAGTGTAACAAGTCAGTTAATTGGAGACACAGCGGAGAAAAGTTTGGGCAGAAAGCACGATAATATCCACACATTCTAGAAATAGCCGAGTTCAGCTTGATAGGCAGGAGCAGGATACTCAAGAACCACCTTCTGTTATTTGGCTTCAACAGGTTTGACCATCCCGCCAGCCAACTTGCTTGCAGGTAAGTTATTTTCCTTCATGAAACTCATTTGCCAGATTTAAGGTCAATGGGGGGGCATCAGCCAAACGTTGAATACCTTTCTGAGGCTGGGATACATGCATCTGTCAAGTAACTGAATAGATATACATCATCCAAGTATACTTCACAGTTTCTCATCTGCCAACTTTCACATTCATTAACCGTTGGAAAGTAGCAGGAGCATTCGCATTCAAAGGCCAGGACAGAATGCTGTAGGAAGCTGTCTGGTGTAACAAGCTGGATATTTCTGATGCATGGAGTCAGAAGGCACCTGCCAATATCGCTAGAAAGATCTGGCTTTGTTACATGCCTGGCGTTACCACCCTATCCACAATCTTCCATCCTAGGAAATTGGGAAGGAATCAGCCTTAGTTATATAGTTAACTGCGATAATCCGTACAAAAGCGATAGAGTGAATCAGGCTTTGGTACCAGTAAGCAGGCGAACTCCAAGGACTTACGACTCGGCACACGCAAATCCATGTTTCAGCATATACTCCACTTGATTTTCATTATGTCACGCTTTTGAGGTTAACTCGATAGGGATGGCAGTGCAGGGTGCATCTCTCCAACATCAATGTCATTAGGAACAAATGGGTAGGATTCTACCAGGCATCTGAAAACAGATCTGGGAATTCAAACAACAATTCAGTCAGTTCTTTAATTTAGCTCCTCCAAGATAGGCTTAAGAGTAATTCCTCAAATCGCTCATGATAGCAGAGTTTTGCCAACGTGTGGAAAAATTTGAACTTCTTTGTACGCAAACCATCATTTTCCATGGTGTAGCTTGCCAACCAAAGCAACAGTGGGAAGTTAACACTCTCCCAGACTTCGCTCTTCCTCCTCAAGTATTTGTCACACTTTGTTGCATTCACACACTGAAGTCACATACTTTTTTCCAGCATGTTGATGTAGCATCGACTTTGCGCTTCACGATCAGAATTATCAACTATATAGTTTGTGTCACTCACTTTCTTTTTACAATGATGTAGGACCATTAAACCGCCTGGAACGCCTGCAGAACCAGGGGTGGAGTAACAAAGCCAGAACAGAATCTCCAGGCTGGAAGGACCTAAAGCAGACTTCTTATCATATAGCAGGCTTTCGCCAGTAGGTTGTGCTGTCACCAGGTGTTGTAATGCCACTTCACGAGCTTGTTGTAGTCTGCTCGGATGGATTGAACATAGTCGAGGAATAGACAGCGGGGCAGAATGTTCAGACAACAATTGTTCACTTAACAATTTTAGTGGCCCTCGTACAACATGACCAAAAACAAGCTCTGCTGGATAAATCCAGACTCCTGCACTGTCTCTCTGCTGCAAAAAGAAAGAAATGAGAAGACCCTCGTCCCAATCCTTTCCAGTCTCGACACAATGTGCACAGCATTGTCTTCAATGTCTGATAAGGAAACCTCTCAGTGCCCTGGGACTCAGGATGGTAGGCACTGGACAATTGGTGACTTATGCCAAGCTCCTTTAGATCTGCTCAAACATTTTTGATGTAGGTGACCTTGCCACGGTCTGTCTGGATTATCTTTGGCAGTCCAAGGTAGAAGACAAAAGAACTTGATCCAGCTCTCTCACTGCTCTAGCTTTGGGCGTAATGGAACTGCGCTTCCAGGAAATAAGTGAGGCAGAACACATGATGGTTAAGATATGCTGATGTCCCAGCCTTAGACTTGGTAATGGACCAACGCCAATCCAATGACCAGATGTTCAAGGGCTCCTTCATAACAAGGATGGGAGTAAGAGGAGCTACAGGAATCTTCTGGTTTGGCTTTCCTGCAAGTTGTAAATTTTACACGCTTGCAAAAAGCAGACACAGCAGACTTAATACCAGGCCAGTAGAAATATCTGGAAACTCTGTAAAATGTTTTGTCACTCCCAGATGACTAGACGTTACATGTTCATGAGCTAGCCTCAACTTGCCTGCGATGCGATAGCCACCGGGCAGAACGATCCTGTTGTACGCCACAGCCAGTTCTCATCGTCGGCGCGTCTGGTTTCCATCTGCGCATCAACGATCCATCATCCCAGTAATACATCACCCCTGATTTAGGTGCTTGCCGAGATCTGCAACACAACACACTTCACTAGCGTTGAATCTCCACTCTCTGTGCTGCCATTAAATGAGTCTCTGCCCAGCACATAGCGACATCTCAGAACTGGGAATCAAGCTCAGGCTCCATAGATAATGGCCTCCGATGGAACAGCTTCTGGGCCTAGAAAAGAAGTCAGCAAGATCCACCACTTCCTTAAATTCTGTGCCTGTGCACGCGTCCTGCATGCAGGAAAAGCTAGAGGATACACAGTAGCAAAATTAGTCAGGTCTTTCTGACTGGAGTCTGTGAGACAATTGGAGTAGGAAAACTTCACCGCCTGCCAAGTCATTCCCCTATGATTAAATCTACACCTTCCACAGGTAACTGTTTACGGACACCCAACAACTGCTCCATTGACAAGATCACAGCTTCAAATGTACCATATGCAAAGGCACATTAACTGTCATCTCAATACCTCCGAACTAGGTGTCGGCAAAATGGTAATCATGCTCAGAATGAAAGATTGGAAGTGAACCTGTGTCCCTACAGCATAACAATAGGCTTAAACTCAGCATCAGGATAAATGAGAAACCATGCCCTCTAAAGAAATGGCTGTTAACTTTCTCATCAGCTGTGTGTAACTGAAGTGAGACCAGGCAAAGAGCTACACTCTTAGTTTTCAAAGTTTTTCTGCTTCCACAATTGACACTCTGCAATCAGATGTTCAGAGCTAAGATAATAGAAACATTCTCATTCTCTTTATTTCCTGAGTTTAATTTTTCCAGTACCCTGGAAAAATTTTCTACTCCTAACAGGGCGCATGAAGCAGCGTCACATTTAGTGATTCAACTGCACCAGGAGGGACAAATTTGGCTGTGTGTGCGGTTAACACAGTCGCGATGTGTCAGCACAAACTCATCATGTCTGGCGCGCGACAATGAAGAGAGACTTTTGTTCATTTCAAATAGACACAAAGTTTCAGGAACACAATTTTTAAAATCTTCTAGCAGAATTAATTCTCATAATTCTTCTAAGGTCGTTATCTTGTTAAAAACACCACTTATCAAAGAGATTTGTTTTTTTTTCCCTTGCAAACTCGTATGATTGTCTGTGATTTCTGCGTATTGTCTAAACTTTTGCGGTCGCCTCGGAACAAGCTCATACACACATAAAACAGCTTTAATGGTGTCATAATCAAAGCAGATTCAATTGGAAAGAAGTAGAGCAAACTTCTTGCACTTTACCATAGCAAGACTACATTGTAATATCATTTGATGCATAACTCTGTCCTGCAGCCAAAGGGCCCAGCCACCATCGTCCGGAGAAAGCAGTTGAGTCTTGGTAGGAGGTAACAGGAACTGGTTTAGCGGCTACGCGCTGATCTTCTAAAAGTTTTTAATGTAATATCCCTGTCAGCCTCCGCTTCAGCAGTCCTCAATTTAATCATCAGGCCTCGCACTCCTGCTTTTTAATTTCTAGGTCTAACTCCTTTAATCTCACGCTAACCTAGGGTCCGCAAAGCCATAAGCGTCAGTATCTAGTGAACATACTATCCAAATCTTTCCTTCGAGCTGTTAAGCCCTTCACCATCATCGGTTTGCTGGTAAGATTCCTTCATTTGCCAACTTGTCATACAGCTCTTCTTTGTGGCCTGTTTAAGTAGCCTCTGGAACATTAACCTAAAAAGTCCAGCAATCATAAGAGATCTTTTTCTACAAGCGATTATAAACCTCGTGAGTCGAGCGCAAAGAATCATGAAAATTAAATCAAATTCCATTTCACTTTCTACTATAATATTCTCTCTCTCTGCACAAAAATCAGCCAGAAATCAAAAAATGCAGTACTCACCAATCTGCGATGTAAACGACCAAATCCTGAAATAATGTGCACAGTTATTACGGGATAATTCACAATTTGTTTGGAAAAACGGGCAATTTCCGTTACTTATCTCAGCGACGGGCCAGGCCCCCATTTTGTGCCAACTCCTATTTTTTTTTAGTCTAGGGTCACTAGGTGAAGGTAACAAAATAAAAAATAAATGAAATATGCTACGATGAGAGAGTCTCCTGATCCTCTGTCAGCCCTCAACAATTATGATCACGAATAATATAAATACTCTCAAAACTTATTTCACTAAAATTCCAGAAAAAATATAACAACGTTTGATAATATAATTAAACAATTTTATTTTCTTAACAAAACAAGCAATAACCAAGGCGTCGGGAGAGAGTAAATGCCAACTTTTATGACAAACAATCTACCTTCTGATTTAGCAGCTTAACTTACCTAAACAAAAGAAGAAAAAGCTAAATTAAAGACAATAGTCTTACCTCTCTCCCTGACTATAGAAAACATGAGAATATCAGAAGGACATCCCAAATAAATAGACACTCATCTCCTTACATGGTTGTTTTGAACCTCAGAGACAGTTGAAATATCACTGTATATTCACTGCCTAGGGTTTCTGCATTTCTCACAACACGTGAGGACAAATATCGTCTGGGATAGCGGACAAGACTCCTCTCGAACTGCGTCTCTGTGCTGCTTTGTGTCTGGTCAGAGTGATCGTAGCTGGCGTTGAGTGGCATCAGCTGCATGCAATTTGCGCTACTTATCCAGAGAGAGAGAGAGAGAAAAGGGAAAAACAATCGTGTGACAATACACAATTACGTCCAGAGGGCGTAACACTGGACTTAGGTTTGAGCGCTTAAGAATTTCTTCATGGCTACCATGGTCAGTGGGAAAGCCTACGAAGTCAGACTGCTTAACCAGATCGTGCCCCTAAGGTGTTATAGTAATGGGTTGAGTTTTGTGGGCTTTGAGCATTACTGAATAAAATCCTTGCCCAGTAATGTTTTGCTGTTATGGGGATAGTCTTGAGCCTGGATACCACGGACTTAGTTTTGATGTTAAAAAATTTCTTTAGAGTTACCATGGTTGAGTGGGAAAGACTACGAGAAGTCACACTTAAACCGGCCAGATCATGCTTATAAAGTGTTATAGTAATGGGTTGAATCTGGGCCCCAGGCCTTTGAAGTGAATAAAATCATGCCCAGTAATGTGTTCCTGTTATGGGGGTAGCCTGTGTACTTGGATGTCTGGACGTAGGTTTGAATGTTTAAAGAAGTTTCTTCCAGGTTTACCATGGTCGAGTAAGAAAGCCCTCACAGTCGCATTTAACCGGCCAAGATCATGCCATAAAGTGTTATAGTAATGGGTTGGAGTTTCTGCTCTCGGGCCTTTACTGAATAAAGTCATACGCAGTAATTTGTAACTGTTATGGGGTTAGTCTGTGAGCCTGGATGTCTGGATTTAGGTTTTGAACAGCAAGAATTTCTTCCAGGGTTACCATGGTGAGTGGGAAAGCATACGAGAAGTCACTTAACTAGGCCAAGATCATGCCGATTATAGTGTTATAGTAATGGGGTGAGTCTGTGGACCCAGGCCTTTACTGAATAAAATTATACAATGTGTACTTAACTGTTGTAGGGGTTAGTCTGTGAGCCTGGATGTCTGGACGTAGGTTTTGAATATGAATATTTCTTCCAGAGAGTTACCATTTGTTGAGTGGGAAAAACTACAATCACACTTAAACAAGCCAAGATCATGCTTATAAAAGTGTTATAGTAATGGGTTGAATCTGTGGCCCAGGCCTTTAGTAAGATAAAATCATGCTCAAGTAATGTGTTCCTGTTATGAAGTTGTACAGGCCTGGATGTCTGGATTTGGTTTGAGCGGCAGAAATTTCTTGGGGTTACCATGGTCAGGTGGAAAGCTTATCACGAGAAGTCACACTTAACTTGGCCAGATCCTTGCCTATAATGAGTGTCATAGTAAGTGGTGGGTCACCAGTGGGGCCAGGCCTTTACTGAATAAAATCCCATGCCCAGTAATGCGTGGCTATTGTAAGGGTTAGTCACTGTGAGCCTGGATGTCTGGATGAGTTTTAGATGCTTCAATATTTCTTCAAGTTACCATTGTTGAGTGGGGAAGAAGACTGCGAGAAGTCACCTTAAGCCGGCCAAGATCATGCTATAAAAAGTGTTATAGTAATGGTGAGGTCTGGAGTGAGGCCTTAAAAGAGAAGCTGTAATACAGGACCTTTAGTAGAATAAAATCATGCCAGTGTGTGTTACTGTTATGAGGTTAGTCTGAGCCTGCTGTCTGGATTTAGGTTTTGGGCAGCTTTAAAATTTCTTCCAGGGCTACCATGAGTAGTGGGAAAACCTACGAAAAGACACACTTAACTCGGCCAAGATCATGCCCATGAAATTGTTATAGTAATGGGGTGAATCTGTGGGCCCAGGCTTTTGTTATTGTTATGGGGTTAGTCTGTGAGCCTGGATGTCTGGATTTAGGTTTTGAACGCTTAAAAATTTCTTCCAGTGTTACCATGGTCGAGTGGGAAAACCTACGAGAAGACACACTTAACTCGGCCAAGATCATGCCCATGAAAGTGTTATAATAATGGGGTGAATCTGTGGGCTCAGGCCTTTACTGGATAAAGTCATGCCCAGTAATGTGTTACTGTTATGGGGTTAGTCTGTGAGCCTGGATGTCTGGACGTAGGATTTGAACGCTCAATTATTTGTTCCAGGGTTACCATGGTCGAGTGGGAAAGCCTACGAGAAGTCACACTTACGTCGGCCAAGATCATGCCCATAATAGTGTTGTAGTAATAGGGTAAGATTGTGGACCCAGGCCTTTACTGAATAAAATCAAGCCCAGTAATGTCTTATTGTTATGGGGTTAGTCTGTGAGCCTGTATGTCTGGACAAAGGTTTTGAACGCACAAATATTTGTTCCAGGGTTACCATGGTCGAGTGGGAAAACCTACGAGAAGTCACGCTTAACCCGGCCAAGATCATGCCCATGAAAGTGTTATAGTAATGGGGTGAGTCTGTGGGTCGAGGCCTTAAAGAAAGCTGTAATACAGGACCTTTAGTGAATAAAATCATGCCCAGTAATGTGTTACTGTTATGGGGTTAGTCTGTGAGCCTGGTTGTCTGGATTTAGGTTTTGAACGCTTTAAAATTTCTTCCAGGGCTACCATGGTTGAGTGGGAAAACCTACGAAAAGACACACTTAACTCGGCCAAGATCATGCCCATGAAATTGTTATAGTAATGGGGTGAATCTGTGGGCCCAGGCCTTTGTTATTGAATGGGGTTAGTCATGCCTGGAGTAATGTAGGTTTTGCCCAAAATTTCTTCCATTGTTATGGGGTTAGTCTGTGAGGCTGGATGTCTGGACGTAGGTTTTGAATGCTTAAAAGTTTCTTCCAGGGTTACCATGGTTGAGTAAGACAGCCCTATGTGAAGTCACACTTAGGCTGGATGTCATGGCCAAGATCATTAACCAGGCCAAGAAATAAAACGTTATAGTAATGGGTTGAGTTTCTGGGCCTAGGCATTTACTGAATAAAGTCATACGCAGTAATGTGTAGCTGTTATGGGGTTAGTCTGTGAGCCTGGATATCTGGATGTAGGTTTTGAACGCTCAAACATTTCTTCCAGTGTTACCATGGTCGAGTGGGAAAACCTACGAGAAGACACACTTAACTCGGCCAAGATCATGCCCATGAAAGTGTTAAAATAATGGGGTGAATCTGTGGGCCCAGGCCTTTACTGAATAAAGTCATGCCCAGTAATGTGTTACTGTTATGGGGTTAGTCTGTGAGGCTGGATGTCTGGACTTAGGTTTTGAATGCTTAAAAGTTTCTTCCAGGGTTACCATGGTCGAGTAAGAAAGCCTACGAGAAGTCACACTTAACCAGGCCAAGATCATGCCCATAAAAGCGTTATAGTAATGGGTTGAGTTTCTGGGCCTAGGCCTTTACTGAATAAAGTCACACGCAGTAATGTGTTACTGTTAAGGGGTTAGTCTGTGAGCCTGGATGTCTGGATATAGGTTTTGAATGCTTCAATATTTCTTCCAGGGTTACCATGGTCGACTGGGAAAGCCTACGAGAAGTCACACTTAACCCGGCCAAGATCATGCCCATGAAAGTGTTATAGTAATGGGCTGAGTCTGTGGGTCCAGGCCTTCACTGAATAAAATCATAACCAGTAATGTGTTACTATTATGGGGTTAGTCTTTGAGCCTGGATGTGTGGATTCAGGTTTTGAACGCTTAAAAAATTCAACCAGGGTTATCATGGTCGAGTGGGAAAGCCTTTGAGAAGTCACACTTAACCCGGCCAAGATCATGCCCATGAAAGTGTTATAGTAATGGGGTGAGTCTGTGGGTCCAGGCCTTAAAGACAGCTGTAATACAGGGCCTTTACTAAATGAAATCATGCCCAGTATTGTGTTACTGTTATGGGGTTATTTTGTGAGCCTGGATGTCTGGATTAAGGTTTTGAATGCTTAAAAATTTCTACCAGGGTTACCATGGTCGAGTGGGAAAGCCTACGAGAAGTCACTCTTAACTCGACCAAGATCATGCCCATAAAATTGTGATAGTAATGGGGTGAGTTTGTGGGCTCAGGCCTCTACTGAATAAAGTCATGCCCAGTAATTTGTTACTGATATAGGGTTAGTCTGTGAGGCTGTATGTCTGAACGTAGGTTTTGAACGCTTAAAAGATTCGTCCAGGGTAACCATGGTTGAGTAAGAAAGCCTACAAGATGTCAGACTTAACACGGCCAAGATCATGCCCATAATAGTGTTAGAGTAATGGGGTGAGTTTGTGGGCCCAGGCCTTTACTGAATAAAATCATGCCCAGTAATGTGTAACTGTTATGGGGTTAGTCTGTGAGCCTGGATGTCTGGATTTAGGTTTTAAATGCTTCAATATGTCTTCCAGGGTATCATGGTCGAGTGGGAAAACCTACGAGAAGTCACGCTTAACACGGCCAAGATCATGCCCATAAAATTTTTATAGTAATGGGGTGAGTTTGTGGACCCATGCCTTAAATAAAACTGTTATACAGGGCCTTTACTGAATAAAATCATGCCCAGTAATGTGTTACTGTTATGGGGTTAGTCTGTGAGCCTGGATGTCTGGATTCAGGTTTTGAATGCTTCAAAAATTCTTCCAGGGTTACCATGGTCGAGTGGGAAAGCCTACGAGAAGTCACACTTAAGTCGGCCAAGATCATGCCCATGAAAGTGTTATAGTAATGGGGTGAGTCTGTGGGTCCAGGCCTTAAAGAGAGCTGTAATACATTGCCTTTAGTGAATAAAATCATGCCCAGTAATGTGTTAGTGTTATGGGTTTATTCTGTGAGCCTGGATGTCTGGATTTAGGTTTTGAATGCTTCAATATTTCTTCCAGGGTTATCATGGTCGAGTGGGAAAACCTACGAGAAGTCATGCTTAACCCGGCCAAGATAATGCCCATAAAAGTGTTATAGTAATAGGGTGAGTTTGTTGGCCCATGCCTTAAAGAAAACTGTAATACAGGGCCTTTAGTGAAAAAAATCATGCCCAGTAATGTGTTACTGTTATGGGGTTAGTCTGTGAGGCTGTATGTCTGAACGTAGGTTTTGAACGCTCAAATATTTGTTCCAGGGTTACCATGGTCGAGTGGAAAAGCGTCCGAGAAGTCGAGGTTAACTCGGCCAAGTTCGACTGGATGAAGCCCCCTGGACTTAGGTTTCGGATGCTTAAAAATTTCTTTCAGGGTTACCATGGTCGAATGGAAAAGCGTGCGAGAAATCGCACTTAACCCGGCCAATATTGCTTGGACGAAGCGCCTGGATGTTTGGGCTTAGGTTTTGAGCGCTTAAAAGTTTCCTCCAGGTTTACCATGGTCGAGTGGGAAAGCGTCCAAGAAGTAGCACCTATCACGGCCAAGATTGTCTGGATGAAGCGCCTGGATGTCTGGATTTATTTATTAAATGCTTAAAAATTTCCTCCAGGGTTACCATGATCGAGTGGGAAAGCGTCCGAGAAATCGCATCGGTCCCGGCTAAGATCGGCTGGAAGAAGCGCCTGGATGTTTGGGATTAGGTTTTGAATGCTTAAAAATTTCCTCCAGGGTGGTGGGGCTCGAGTGGGAAAGAGTCCAAGAAGTAGGATCTATCACGGGCCCACAAAATTGTGATAGCAATGGGGTGAGTTTGTGGGACCAGGCCTTTACTGAATAAAGTCATACCCAGTAATGTGTTACTGTTATAGGGTTAGTCTGTGAGGCTGGATGTCTGGATGTAGGTTTTGAATGCTTAAAAGTTTCTTCCAGGGTTACCATGGTCGAGTAAGAAAGCTTACAAGAAGTCACACTTAACACGGCCAAGATCATGCCTATAAAAGCGTTATAGTAATGGGTTGAGTTTCTGGGCCCAAAACTTTACTGAATAAAATCACACACAGTAATGCGTAACTGTTATGGGATTAGTCTGTGAGCCTGTATGTCTGAACATAGGTTTTGAACGCTCAAATATTTGTTCCAGGGTTACCATTGTCAAATGGGAAAGCCTACGCGAAGTCACACTTAAGCTGGCCAAGATCATGGGAACGCCTACGAGAAGTCACACTTAACCTGGCCAAGCTCATGCCCATAATAGTTTTGTAGTAATGGGGTGAGTCGGTGGGCCCAGGCCTTAAAGAAAACTGTAATACACGGCCTTTAGTGAATAAAATCATGCCCAGTAATGTGTTAGTGTTATGGGTTTATTCTGTGAGCCTGGATGTCTGGATTTAGGTTTTGAATGCTTCAATATTTCTTCCAGGGTTATCATGGTCGAGTGGGAAAACCTACGAGAAGTCATGCTTAACCCGGCCAAGATAATGCCCATAAAAGTGTTATAGTAATAGGGTGAGTTTGTTGGCCCATGCCTTAAAGAAAACTGTAATACAGGGCCTTTAGTGAAAAAAATCATGCCCAGTAATGTGTTACTGTTATGGGGTTAGTCTGTGAGCCTGGATGTCTGGATTTCGAATTTGAATGCTTCAATATTTCTTACAATGGTCGAGTGGAAAAGCCTATGAGAAGTCACACTTAACCCAGCTAAGATCATGACCATAAAAGTGTTATAGTAATAGGTTGATTCTTTAGGCCCAGGCTTTTACTGAATAAAATCATGCCCAGTAATGATTGCTGTTATGGGATTAGTCTTGAGCCTGGATATCTAGACTTAGTTTTTGAAATGTTAAAAATTTCTTCCAGGGTTACCATGGTCGAGTGGGAAAGAGTCCAAGAAGTACCAACTATCACAGCCAAGATCAGCTAGATGAAGCGCCTTGATGTCTGGACTTAGGTTTTGAATGTTTAAATTTTTTTTTTTCAGGGTTACAATGGTCAAGTGGAAAAGCTTATTTATCCTGGCCAATATCGCCTGGACAAAACGCCTGAATGTTTGGGCTTAGGTTTTGAGCGCTTAAAAGATTCCGCCAGGGTTATCATGGATGAGTGGGAAAGCGTCCAGGAAGTCGAACTTAACCCGGCTAAGTTCGACTGGATGAAGCACCTGGATGTTTGGGCTTAGGTTTTGAACACTTAAAAATTTCATCCAGGGTTGCAGGGTTTTGAGTGAAAAAGTCGTCCGAGAAGTTGTACCTAACTTGACCAATATCGGCTGGAAGAAGCGCCTTGATGTCTGGACTTAAGTATTAAATGTGTAAAAATTTCCTCCTGGGTTACCACGGTTGAGTAGGAAAGCGTCTGAGAAGTCGCACCTATCTCGGCCAATATCGCCTGGATGAAGCGCCTGGATGTTTGGGGTTAGGTTTCGAATGCTTAAAAATTTCATTCAGGGTGGCAGGGAATGAGTGAATAAGTCCTCTGAGAAGTCGCACCTAACTCGGCCAATATCGGCTGGATGAAGCACCTGGATGTCTGGACATAGGTTTTGAATACTTAAAAATTTGTTCCACGTTTAACATGGTAGAGTGGAAAAGCCTCTGAGTAGTTGCACTTAACCCGGCCAAGATCGGCTGAATGAAGCGCCTGGATATCTGGACTTAGGTTTTGAACGCTTAAAAAAGTTCCTCCAGGGTTACCATGGTCGAGTGGGAAAGCATCCGAGAAGTAGCACTTAACCCGGCCAATATAGCCTGGGTAAAGCGCATGGATGTCTGGACCAATGTTTTGAACGCTTAAAAATGTTTTCCACGATTACCATGTTCAAGTGGGAAAGCCTCCAAGAAGTCACACTTAATTCGGCCAAGATCATGACCTTAAAAGTGTTGTCATAATGGGGTGAGTCTGTGGGCCCAGGCCTTAAAGAAAACTGTAATCCTGGACCTTTACTAAATAAAATCATGCCAAGTAATGTGTTACTGTTGTTGGGTTAGCCTGTGAGCCAGGGTGTCTGGACTTAGATTTAAAACGTTAAAAAATTTCCTCCACGGTTACTATTGTCAAACGGAAAAGCGTCCGAGATTTCGCACTTAACCTGGCCTAATATCGCCTAGATGAAGTGCCTGGATGTCTGGACATAGGTTTTGAATGCATAAAAAGTTCTTCCAAGGTTATCATGGTCAAATGGGAAACCGTCCAAGAAGTCGAACTTAACTCGGCCAAGATCGGCTGGATGAAGCGCCTGGATGTTTGGGATTAGTTTTTGAACGCTTAAAAATTTCATTCAGGGTGGCGGGGATCGAGTGTAAAAGTCGTCCAAGAAGTCACACCTATCATGGCCAATATCGCCTGGATGAAGCGCCTGGATGTCTGGACTTAGGTTTTAAACGCTTAAAAATTTCCTCCAGGGTTACCATGGTAAAGTGGGAAATCCTTCGAGAAGTCGCGCTTAACCCGGCCAATATCGTCTGGATAAAGCACCTGGATGTTTGGGATTAGTTTTTGAACGCTTAAAAATTTCATCCAGGGTGGCGGGGGTCGAGTGAAAAAGTCGTCCGAGAAGTTGCACCTAACTCGCCAATTTTGGCTGGATGAAGTGCCTGGATGTCTGGACTTAGGTTTTAAATGCTTAAAAATTTCCTCCAGGGTTACCATGGTCGAGTGGGAAAGTGTCCGAGAAGACTCATTTAACCCGGCCACAGCCATCTGGATGAAGCGCCTGGATGTGTAGACGTAAAAATTTCCTCCAGGGTGGTGGGGGTCGAGTGGGAAAAAGTCTAGGAAGTAGCACCTATCACGGCCAAGATCGGCTAGATGAAGCGCCTGGATGTCTGGATTTAGGTTTTGAATGCTTAAAAATTTGATCCAGGTTTACCATGGTCAAGTGGGAAAGCGCCAAGAAGTCGCACCTAACTCGCCAATATCGGCTGGATAAAGCGCCTGGATGTCTGGACTTAGGTTTTAAACGCTTAAAAAATTTCTCCCGGTTACCATGGTCGAGCGGGAAAGTGTCTGAGAAGTCGCACTTTACCCGGCCATTATTGCCTGGATGAAGCACCTGGATGTCTGGGCTTAAATTTTGAATGCTTATAACTTTATTCCAGGGTTACCATGGTCGAGTGGGAAACTGTCCAACAAGTCGAGCTTAACCCGGCCAATATCGCCTGGATGGGCCATGATCGGCTAGATGAAGCATCTGGATGTCTGGGGTTAGGTTTTGAATGCTTAAACATTTCATTCAGGGTGGCGGGGATCGAGTGAAAAAGTCATCCAAGAAGTAGCACTTAACCCGGCCAATATCACCTGGATGAAGCGCCTGGATGTCTGGACTTAGGTTTTGAACGCCTAAAAATTTCTTCCAGGGTTACCATGGTTGAGTGGAAAAGCCTCAGAGAAGTCACACTGTATTTGTTTTAAGACAACAATATATTAATTAATGCGATTTTAACAAATGTTCCAAGTGTCCTTTGCTCTTCTTTATTTGGTTGTATCTCTTGTGTTAAAGAATGAATACTGCCAAATAAATGTTTTATCAAAATGAAGGAAGTGTCTTACAAACTACTTTATAGAATTTATTACATTTGGAAATATTTAAGCTTAACATTTCGTATAGCTGTCAACTTTGGTAAACAAAAGAAAACTATTTAGCATCTTTCTTTTCTCATTTACTCAAGATTGTTTTGGAAAGGTTTGGAATTGTGTATTAATAGAAAATTGGAGTTTATGAAAGAAATGTGTATCAACAGTATATGTACAGTTGTGGCCAAAGGTTTTGAGAATGACATAAATATTGGAAATTGGAAAAGTTGCTGCTTAAGTTTTTGTAATAGCAATTTGCATATACTCCAGAATGTTATGAAGAGTGATCAGATGGATTGCATAGTCCTTCTTTGCCATGAAAATGAACTTAAACCTGAAAAAAACTTTCCACTGCATTTCATTGCTATCATTAAACGACCTGCTGAGATCATTTCAGTAAACGTCTTGTTAACTCAGGTGAGAATGTTGACGAGCACAAGGCTGGAGATCATTATGTCAGGCTGATTGGGTTAGAATGACGGACTTGACATGTTAAAAGGAGGGTGATGCTTGCATAAAAATGGCTTCACAGGCAAGGATATTGTGGCTACTAAGATTGCACCTAAATCAACAATATATAGACTCATCAAGAACTTCAAGGAAAGAGGTTCAATTCTTATTAAGAAGGCTTCAGGGCGTCCAAGAAAGTCCAGCAAGCGCCAGGATCGTCTCCTAAAGAGGATTCAGCTGCAGGATCGGAGTGCCACCAGTGCAGAGCTTTCTCAGGAATGGCAGCAGGCAGGTGTGAGTGCATCTACACGCACAGTGAAGCCAAGACTTTTGGAAGATGGCCTGGTGTCAAGAAGGACAGCAAAGAAGCCACTTCTATCCAAAAAAACATCAGGGACAGACTGATCTTTTGCAAAAAGTATGGTGAATGGACTGCTGGGGGACTGGGGCAAAGTCATATTCTCCGATGAAGCCCCTTTCCGATTGTTTGGGGCATCTGGAAAAAGGCTTGTCCGGAGAAGAAAAGGTGAGCGCTACCATCAGTCCTGTGTCATGCCAACAGTAGAGCATCCTGAGACCATTCATGTGAGAGGTTGTTGCTCATCATCAAGGGAGTGGGCACACTCACAATTTTGCCCAAAAATACAGCCATGAATAAAGAACGGTACCAAAACACCCTCCAACAGCAACTTCTTCCAACAATCCAACAACAGTTTGGTGAAGAACAATGCATTTTTCAGCACGATGGAGCACAGTGCCAATAAAGCAAAAGTGATAACTAAGTGGCTCGGGGACCAAAACGTTGAAATTTTGGGTCCATGGCCTGGAAACTCCCCAGATCTTAATCCCATTGAGAACTTGTGGTCAATCCTCAAGAGGCGGGTGGACAAACAAAAACCCACTACTTATGACAAACTCCAAGAAGTGATTATGAAAGAATGGGTTGCTATCAGTCAGGATTTGGCCCAGAAGTTGATTGAGAGCATGCTCAGTCGAATTGCAGAGAAACGTATGAAGTGCTTGTAATTACACTTCAGTACATCACAGAAACAACTGAAACAAAGATCTAAAAGCAGTTTAGCAGCAAACTTTGTAAAAAACTAATAATTGTGTCATTTTCAAAACTTGGCCACAACTGTATAATTAATCAGGATTAAGTTCATCAGGGTCACCCATTTTTGATTGAATGTCGTTTTGAGGATGTACTGAATCAATCATGTGACCCTGTATAAGGAGTCAACCATGTGTTTTTTAACCCTGGAAAAAAAATTCTACTAATATTATTCTTATTAAACAGTTTATTTACCATTTTACAAACATACATAAAATAAAAATGTACGTTGTAGCAACCTGTGAGTGTGTGTGTGTGTGTGTGTGTGTGTGTGTGTGTGTGTGTGTGTGCGTGCTGCTTCAAGATATCAAACATATACTTGTGTCGTCTTTCAGTTTTTTTATATTCATTTGTTCTTAAATCATTCGTAATCATTTGACCTTTATATTATAGAGTGAAAACATGGGGCCAAGGATGACGGATGATTTAAATCAAGCATGATTTTATTCAAACTGAGCTAACATGTAAAATATGAAGCTAACGTATGAAAGTTATTCCTATGTTTAAAAAATAAATGAGAAAAAAATCAAGGTGGATATTTCTGAGATGCTAAAACAACATCAACTATCAATGATTCATCTAAATCAGCTTTAGTAGTACTCCATTAGGTTCATTTATTTACAGTGAAGCTCATTTTGATTGGTTGACTTTCCACTTCCTCTTCAGTGATCATATGTGTACGGTTCTGGACAGGAGATGAAACGCCTCTCTTCTCTGGACAGGTGACCATTGTCTGGAAATCCCTTCATCAGCGAGATCACGAGGGGCATGTGGCTCACCAAGAAGCTTCTGAAGACATGAACACTACGAGTCCTACAAAGAGAAGCAGACACATCACAAGTTAAGAGACTCAGACACTGAAACACGGCACATACTGTACAATGAGAACAGAACAGGAAACGGTTTATGTTGGGTTCAACATGAGAAGGTTGTGTTCTCCTCCATCTACAGGATGGAGATCTGTAGCTCTCGGGACTCACACACTCTGATACTGATAAACATACTAATGAGTCAGCAAACAACTGTTAGCTTGCTGGGATATAGGTGGTTTCATCAAGCACACACACCTGGCCTGAAGTTAACGTCGGGTTTTAATGTTTTTGTAGTTTTTTGTTGGAACATTGAACACTGCCAGGGTATTTATTTTTTAACTTATAAGAGGACAATAATGCAAGAGGAATACCAAATTCTTGTTTTCAATGTAAAAATACTGCAACATTTGCAAAAATTAAAAAACAATGGACTTGTAAAAAGACCCCGAAATAATCATTTGTAAGAAAGCGTCTCAGAGCCAGTAAACGCTGAGAAGAGTGACTGTACATCTTAAAATAGCACCATGCATGGTTGTTTGTCTGCACCCAAACTATCCACTGCGGCCAAAGCACAATAAACTCCTTTTCCAAGACCCTTGGCTTAAGTAAGTGAGGGCTTCTGGGAATCCATGCTCTAGTCTCATGAGACCAAGTTAATCATTTCAGATCTGACAGCATCTAAAATGTTCTGGTGTCACAAGAGGAGGCATACAGTGAGAAGTGTCTGGTTTCCACAGTGAACTTCAGGGTAGTAAAGCTCTTCTGTAGGGACGTATGAGAGCTGAAGGTGTGTGAGAGAGTTAGGCTTTATCAACCACTGTGTGATATAATAGAAAACCTCAACTCTCCCCAAACCAGAAACTCTCCCCATTAAAGACCAGGTCGTTTAAGAAGGAGTTAAACAGGACAGATGTAACAGTTTGTAATAAAATTTTACATTCAGTGCCAAGAAGCGTCAGAGCAGTACACTGTATACATAGAGTTATGGAGGACATATTAAGTACTAAAATATCACACCTTGTTGAATTAAATCTAGGTTGTACTCATTTCCACAATCCTATATTGAAACAAAATGGGCTAATTTTACAGCTATTAATAGCATATATTTCTCTGTTTTTATCAAGAATATGTTTAATACCTTAATACTTGCCATCTATTAACTAATAAGAGGTTATTAAACAGACAGTTTACTAAAACTCTAATGACATGTAGCTGAAAAGTTGCTTACTGATCGTGGAATGCCTAAAGTGGACTGTCAAATGTTGTCTAACTCAATGTTTGTAGGTATGTTAAAAGGAATATGGTTCACTGATTATTATTTACTGAATAAATACTTTGTATTCAGCTTCTGGTCAACCAGAAAATTAGTTTTCTTTGAATCAGTGAGCCTGAAAAGACTAATTTATGTTGTTATGAATCCAAACTATAAATCAAGTAATTTCTGTTAAATAATATAAATAACTGTTAAAATATGTCTTTCTAGGCAATTTGTATTCTACTGTATGTGCAAAACCAGTTGCAGGACGTATTCAACTAAATATTTTAGTTTGTTTATTTCTATTTATTTGGTTAATTTCTTTACCTAGATAATTTGCACAGATGTTGTGCAGCCCCACTGCCACAGTTAAAGCACCACGGTAAGGCAAACGAAAATATTACTGTTTAAAGGAATTTTACCCAACAAGTAAGATTTTGTTATCATTTACTCATCCTCAAGTAGTTCCAAACTTGTATGAATTTCTTTGTTCTCCGAACACAAAGGAGGATATTTTGAAAAAGTATGGAACAATGGTTTTGGGTCACCATTATTTTTTTTCCTTTAAGCATAAAAATGGCTTTATTTATATATTTGTTTTTGCAATTTACATTCTATGCATCCCCTTCTATTAATTAAAATCACTAAGAGATTTTTCTTCTGATTTCTTTCTTATTTTTGGTCCTTTTTCCTGTCCTGATTACAAAAAAAAAGTAATACTACTGTGATACAGCGAGATGTACAACTCCTGTTATATACATATTTACACTTTATTGTGGAGAAGCTACACATATTGATCTGTGGGTGGTTTCAGCTGCTGCTGTGTGTTCAGACTCCTGCAGCATCCACACAGAGATCTTCACCGACTGGAGCAGAGGATCCGAACCCTTCACCATCAGCCCATGATCCTCTGCTCTTTCTGGAGGCGACCAGGAAGCCGTTCCCTGCACTTCCTGTGTCTCTCCTGCTCACCCTATACAAACAATCAGAAGCATTAATCTAGTCTGATCCTAACGAGACAATCCAGCCGTGACTGCTGTGAGTCAGATAAGTGTGTGTCTCTGGCCACCTGCTCAGTGTAACCAGGGGTGGCGCTCAATGTCCTCTAAAGTGGGCCGGTCTGACGCCGATGCACTGAGACACCAGCCAATCAGCTGGCGGCACTCTGTTACACACAACACAGTGTTCAGGAAGACAGAAGCACACGCTTCACCTGGATCTGGACGTGACCTCTGTCTCTTGCCTGTGGACAGCTCTCTAGGGAAGCGCAGTCTGCTTCTGGAGGTGACCCTCAACGTGCCTCTGAAGGGGAAACAGCCGCACAAGATGTTGTAGAGCGTCACCCGACCGACCAAACCGTAGCCGGTCCTGCGTGATAGCGCTGCCGAAACCACTCAGGGGGGCGTACTGAAGAGTGCCTGAGAGACACAACAAGACCCCAGACGTCACCTGAAGAGGCTCCACAAACAAACACAGATCACCGCAGTGAGATCAAACCCACCTGCAAAGTGTCTGTAGGCCGAGTCTTTCAGCAGATCTCCACAGCCGAAGTCCAGCAGCTTGATGTCGTGTGACTCTGTGGAGATCAGCAGGTTCTCCGGTTTGACGTCCCGGTGCAGGACTCTGCGGCTCTCGCAGTGTTTCAGCGCCGTGACCAGCTGCAGCAGCACTTTCTTTGCCAGACTCTCCTCCAGGCGTCCGTTCTGCTTGCAGAAAGTGTCCAGATCTTGGCAAGGAACGGGACGCTCCAGGATCAAGGTGTAGCGACTGGGAAAGTCTAACCACTCCAGCAGCTGCAGGACGTTGGGGCAGGCAGGAGCCGAATTGACCAGACTCATCAACGCCACCTCCAGCGGCAGCTGATCCTGACCTTCCTGCAGGACGAACGCTGCGTTATATCCAGCGCTCAATCAGAGCAAGCAGAGCAACAGATTCACTCTGAACTCACGACTCTCAGTCTCGGTGTTCCTCTTTTACAGACGTGCTTGATGGCAACCTGTAGACAGATGAAGACCACGCTGACTAATTATCACAGACCACGTTCACTGACGGCAACATTTCTAACGAGGAGGTGAGAGGAAGTCTTACTGGCAGTCCGTCAGACCTGCGGGTCCCAGCATACACCGAGCCGAATCCACCTCGCCCCAGCAATGGGCCCTTGACATACGCTTCTGCAACACACAAGATCACAAGAAACCTCTTTAAATGGGACCTTACTGTAACGTCTTCAGTGACGACTCGTTTAGTGAGTGGTGAGGTGTTTAATCTCAGTGCACTCTGACCTCTGCGGGAGCGTTTGGCAGCTCTTCTGTATGAGGGGGACGGACCCTCATCCTCCTGGCTGCCGCTCTGCCGCTTCCTCTTCCCGTGAGACACGGACACAGAAACGGCCAACTCTGACGGCAGAGGAGCGATGTACCCAGGCAGCTCTTGGCTCAGAGGCAGGTTTGGGTTGGTCAGCGGTTCCTGAGCGTCGTCACCAGAGCCGCTTCTCCCAACCTCCTGAGCAGCCGTCTGAGAGACAGCAGCACTCCTGGATCTGGAGCGGCCCGAGGCTGCAATATTTCACACATCAGACACTTACAGCCTCTATTAGCAACCTTTATCATAACCAAGCACCAATTGCTTTTACTTCTATTTGCTCTTGAATAGAAAATCAAAGGCATATCTTCACATTAATTCAGTCAAACATTGTACAACATCATACCATAACATAGCAATAACAAACAAAACGCTCACCTTGTCTTTCACTCATAAGAGCGGTTGACAATCTCTCCAAACTCCACGAAATACAGTAAATAAATAAATAAAAAAAATTAATTAGTTGAAGAAAGAAAGAAAGAAAGAAAGAAAGAAAGAAAGAAAGAAAGAAAGAAAGAAAGAATGAGAGAAATAAAGAGAAAGAAATAAGAAGAGAAATAAGAAGAGAATAAAAAAACTTCCTTCAAACTGTACTCAAAGGAAATATCCTCCGATCTCCTAAAATAAAAGTCTCTCTCGCTCTGAACTGCGTCGAAAATCACAGTGTCAGGAAATAATCTCCGAAAGTCTCTGAAATCGCCTCGTCTCTCAACAAACAGATATCGATGGGTTTGAGTGTTTATGTATAGAATTCACGTCATAACACGCGTCGCCATAGAAACTATAGTTCACGTACATGGTGCGCGTGACGTCACGTGCGTGAGTACAACAGCGCGAGCGTACGCTTTTATCGGAAGCGTTGAATCGTATGCACTTTTCATTATTATATAGCGAGATTTATTAATAAATGTATAAATTACTATATAAATCAGAGAAGTTACTATGATCTCTGAATAAACTGAACGCGCTATTTTCCCGCGTATTTAACCGATCACTGTCAGGAGGCCAATCAGCTTTCAGTATCTTCGTTGCGTCATCAAACCTGTGAGTAAACCTGCTTGAAAATGAATGTTTAAAGAAAAAAATATAAGATATTACTGAAAATATCAAGCATTTGATACAGTGATTCATTAGTTTTATTTATTTTATTCATAATTTCTTATTAAAATCCTCGGAATGCCTTCCCTAATGATATATTTAATTTTCTTGGAAGCATAGATTTTTTATTGGAACATAATTTTTCTGTTGACAAAATTCCTGCTAAATTGGCCGGTTTTCACAGACAAGCCCTTTTCACCATTTTTCACCCCACAACTATTTCATATGAAATAACAAGGGCATATTATTTAAAAACAGATCTTTAATTTATCTTTGGCTCAAAGGAGGTATTCTTTTAGTAAGATGCAAGTAAATTAGTTCATTTCAATGGGTAATTGTTGTCGTATACAGGATTTCCTCAGAAAATCCAATCACCTGTGAAACCAGGAGAATTAGCATTTTTTCCAAAAGTGTGCACATTTGAAAAACTGTATTTGTTTTAAGACAACAATATATTAATTAATACGATTTGAACAAATGCTCTTTGTTCTGTGTCCTTTGCTCTTCTTTATTTGGTTATATCTCTTGTGTTAAAGAATGAATACTGCCAAATAAATGTTGTATCAAAATGAAGGAAGTGTCTTACAAACTACTTTATAGAATTTATTACATTTGGAAATATTTAAGCTTAACATTTCGTATAGCTGTCAACTTTGGTAAACAAAAGAAAACTATTTAGCATCTTTCTTTTCTCATTTACTCAAGATTGTTTTGGAAAGGTTTGGAATTGTGTATTAATAGAAAATTGGAGTTTATGAAAGAAATGTGTATCAACAGTATATGTACAGTTGTGGCCAAAGGTTTTGAGAATGACATAAATATTGGAAATTGGAAAAGTTGCTGCTTAAGTTTTTGTAATAGCAATTTGCATATACTCCAGAATGTTATGAAGAGTGATCAGATGGATTGCATAGTCCTTCTTTGCCATGAAAATGAACTTAAACCTGAAAAAAACTTTCCACTGCATTTCATTGCTGTCATTAAACGACCTGCTGAGATCATTTCAGTAAACGTCTTGTTAACTCAGGTGAGAATGTTGACGAGCACAAGGCTGGAGATCATTATGTCAGGCTGATTGGGTTAGAATGACGGACTTGACATGTTAAAAGGAGGGTGATGCTTGAAATCATCATTCTTCCATTGTTAAACAAGGTAACGTGTGCAGCCATCATTGCGTTGCATAAAAATGGCTTCACAGGCAAGGATATTGTGGCTACTAAGATTGCACCTAAATCAACAATTTATAGACTCATCAAGAACTTCAAGGAAAGAGGTTCAATTCTTATTAAGAAGGCTTCAGGGCGTCCAAGAAAGTCCAGCAAGCGCCAGGATCGTCTCCTAAAGAGGATTCAGCTGCAGGATCGGAGTGCCACCAGTGCAGAGCTTTCTCAGGAATGGCAGCAGGCAGGTGTGAGCGCATCTACACGCACAGTGAGGCCAAGACTTTTGGAAGATGGCCTGGTGTCAAGAAGGACAGCAAAGAAGTCACTTCTCTCCAAAAAAACATCAGGGACAGACTGATCTTTTGCAAAAAGTATGGTGAATGGACTGCTGAGGACTGGGGCAAAGTCATATTCTCCGATGAAGCCCCTTTCCGATTGTTTGGGGCATCTAGAAAAGGCTTGTCCGGGAGAAGAAAAGGTGAGCGCTACCATCAGTCCTGTGTCATGCCAACAGTAAAGCATCCTGAGACCATTCATGTGAGAGGTTGCTTCTCATCCAAGGGAGTGGGCTCACTCACAATTTTGCCCAAAAATACAGCCATGAATAAAGAACGGTACCAAAACACCCTCCAACAGCAACTTCTTCCAACAATCCAACAACAGTTGGGTGAAGAACAATGCATTTTTCAGCACGATGGAGCACCGTGCCAATAAGGCAAAAGTGATAACTAAGTGGCTCGGGGACCAAAACGTTGAAATTTTGGGTCCATGGCCTGGAAACTCCCCAGATCTTAATCCCATTGAGAACTTGTGGTCAATCCTCAAGAGGCGGGTGGACAAACAAAAACCCACTACTTATGACAAACTCCAAGAAGTGATTATGAAAGAATGGGTTGCTATCAGTCAGGATTTGGCCCAGAAGTTGATTGAGAGCATGCTCAGTCGAATTGCAGAGGTCCTGAAAAAGAAGGGCCAACACGGCATTTATGCAAAGAGTCATTATTTGCTATGTAATTGTCGATAAAAGCCTTTGAAACGTATGAAGTGCTTGTAATTACACTTCAGTACATCACAGAAACAACTGAAACAAAGATCTAAAAGCAGTTTAGCAGCAAACTTTGTGAAAACTAATATTTGTGTCATTCTCAAAACATTTGGCCACAACTGTATAATTAATCAGGATTAAGTTCATCAGGGTCACCCATTTTTGATTGAATGTCGTTTTGAGGATGTACTGTATCAACCATGTGACCCTTTATAAAGAGTCAACCATGTGTTTTTAACCCTGGAAAAATTCTACTAATATTATTCTTATTAAACAGTTTATTTACCATTTATACAAACATACATAAAATAAAAATGTACGTTGTAGCAACCTGTGTGTGTGTGTGAGAGTGAGAGTGTATATATGTGTGTGTGTGTGTCTGTGTGTGTGTGTGTGTGTGTGTGTGCGTGCTTCTTCAAGAGATCAAACATATACTTGTGTTGTCTTTCAGTTTTTTTATATTCATTTGTTCTTAAATCATTCGTAATCATTTGACCTTTATATTATAGAGTGAAAACATGGGGCCAAGGATGACGGATGATTTAAATCAAGCATGATTTTATTCAAACTGAGCTAACATGTAAAATATGAAGCTAACGTATGAAAGTTATTCCTATGTTTAAAAAATAAATGAGAAAAAATCAAGGTGGATATTTCTGAGATGCTAAAACAGCATGAACTATCAATGATTCATCTAAATCAGCTTTAGTAGTACTCCATTAGGTTCATTTATTTACAGTGAAGCTCATTTTGATTGGTTGACTTTCCACTTCCTCTTCAGTGATCATGTGTGCACGGTTCTGGACAGGAGATGAAACGCCTCTCTTCTCTGGACAGGTGACCATTGTCTGGAAATCCCTTCATCAGCGAGATCACGAGGGGCATGTGGCTCACCAAGAAGCTTCTGAAGACATGAACACTACGAGTCCTACAAAGAGAAGCAGACACATCACAAGTTAAGAGACTCAGACACTGAAACACGGCACATACTGTACAATGAGAACAGAACAGGAAACGGTTTATGTTGGGTTCAACATGAGAAGGTTGTGTTCTCCTCCATCTACAGGATGGAGATCTGTAGCTCTCGGGCCTCACACACACTGATACTGATAAACATACTAGTGAGTCAGCAAACAACTGTTAGCTTGCTGGGATATAGGTGGTTTCATCAAGCACACACACCTGGCCTGAAGTTAACGTCTGGTTTTAATTTTTTTTTGTAGTTTTTGTTGGAACAGTGAACACTGCCAGGGTATTTATTTTTAACTTATAAGAGGACAATAATGCAAGAGGAATACCAAATTCTTGTTTTCAATGTAAAAATACTGCAACATTTTCAAAAATTCAAAAACAATGGACTTGTAAAAAGGCCCCGAAATAATCATTTGTAAGAAAGCGTTTCAGAGCCAGTAAACGTAAAAATAGCACCATGCATGGTTGTTTGTCTGCACCCAAACTATCCACTGCGGCCAAAGCACAATAAACTCCTTTTCCAAGACCCTTGGCTTAAGTAAGTGAGGGCTTCTGGGAATCCATGCTCTAGTCTCATGAGACCAAGTTAATCATTTCAGATCTGACAGCATCTAAAATGTTCTGGTGTCACAAGAGGAGGCATACAGTGAGAAGTGTCTGGTTTCCACAGTGAACTTCAGGGTAGTAAAGCTCTTCTGTAGGGACGTATGAGAGCTGAAGGTGTGAGAGAGTTAGGCTTTATCAACCACTGTGTGATATAATACAAAACCTCAACTCTCCCCAAACCAGAAACTCTCCCCATTAAAGACCAGGTCGTTTAAGAAGGAGTTAAACAGGACAGATGTAACAGTTTGTAATAAAATTTTACATTCAGTGCCAAGAAGCGTCAGAGCAGTACACTGTATACATAGAGTTATGGAGGACATATTAAGTACTAAAATATCACACCTTGTTGAATTAAATCTAGGTTGTACTCATTTCCACAATCCTATATTGAAACAAAATGGGCTAATTTTACAGCTATTAATAGCATATATTTCTCTGTTTTTATCAAGAATATGTTTAATACCTTAATACTTGCCATCTATTAACTAATAAGAGGTTATTAAACAGACAGTTTACTAAAACTCTAATGACATGTAGCTGAAAAGTTGCTTACTGATCGTGGAATGCCTAAAGTGGACTGTCAAATGTTGTCTAACTCAATGTTTGTAGGTATGTTAAAAGGAATATGGTTCACTGATTATTATTTACTGAATAAATACTTTGTATTCAGCTTCTGGTCAACCAGAAAATTAGTTTTCTTTGAATCAGTGAGCCTGAAAAGACTAATTTATGTTGTTATGAATCCAAACTATAAATCAAGTAATTTCTGTTAAATAATATAAATAACTGTTAAAATATGTCTTTCTAGGCAATTTGTATTCTACTGTATGTGCAAAACCAGTTGCAGGACGTATTCAACTAAATATTTTAGTTTGTTTATTTCTATTTATTTGGTTAATTTCTTTACCTAGATAATTTGCACAGATGTTGTGCAGCCCCACTGCCACAGTTAAAGCACCACGGTAAGGCAAACGAAAATATTACTGTTTAAAGGAATTTTACCCAACAAGTAAGATTTTGTTATCATTTACTCATCCTCAAGTAGTTCCAAACTTGTATGAATTTCTTTGTTCTCCCGAACACAAAGGAGGATATTTTGAAAAAAGTATGGAACAATGGTTTTGGGTCACCATTATTTTTTTCCTTTAAGCATAAAAATGGCTTTATTTATATATTTGTTTTTGCAATTTACATTCTATGCATCCCCTTCTATTAATTAAAATCACTAAGAGATTTTTCTTCTGATTTCTTTCTTATTTTTGGTCCTTTTTCCTGTCCTGATTACAAAAAAAGTAATACTACTGTGATACAGCGAGATGTACAACTCCTGTTATATACATATTTACACTTTATTGTGGAGAAGCTACACATATTGATCTGTGGGTGGTTTCAGCTGCTGCTGTGTGTTCAGACTCCTGCAGCATCCACACAGAGATCTTCACCGACTGGAGCAGAGGATCCGAACCCTTCACCATCAGCCCATGATCCTCTGCTCTTTCTGGAGGCGACCAGGAAGCCGTTCCCTGCACTTCCTGTGTCTCTCCTGCTCACCCTATACAAACAATCAGAAGCATTAATCTAGTCTGATCCTAACGAGACAATCCAGCCGTGACTGCTGTGAGTCAGATAAGTGTGTGTCTCTGGCCACCTGCTCAGTGTAACCAGGGTGGCGCTCAATGTCCTCTAAAGTGGGCCGGTCTGACGCTGATGCACTGAGACACCAGCCAATCAGCTGACGGCACTCTGTTACACACAACACAGTGTTCAGGAAGACAGAAGCACACGCTTCACCTGGATCTGGACGTGACCTCTGTCTCTTGCCTGTGGACAGCTCTCTAGGGAAGCGCAGTCTGCTTCTGGAGGTGACCCTCAACGTGCCTCTGAAGGGGAAACAGCCGCACAAGATGTTGTAGAGCGTCACCCCGACCGACCAAACCGTAGCGGTCCTGCGTGATAGCGCTGCGCGAAACCACTCAGGAGGGGCGTACTGAAGAGTGCCTGAGAGACACAACAAGACCCCAGACGTCACCTGAAGAGGCTCCACAAACAAACACAGATCACCGCAGTGAGATCAAACCCACCTGCAAAGTGTCTGTAGGCCGAGTCTTTCAGCAGATCTCCACAGCCGAAGTCCAGCAGCTTGATGTCGTGTGACTCTGTGGAGATCAGCAGGTTCTCCGGTTTGGACGTCCCGGTGCAGGACTCTGCGGCTCTCGCAGTGTTTCAGCGCCGTGACCAGCTGCAGCAGCACTTTCTTGGCCAGACTCTCCTCTAGGCGTCCGTTCTGCTTGCAGAAAGTGTCCAGATCTTGGCAAGGAACGGACGCTCCAGGATCAAGGTGTAGCGTCTGGGAAAGTCTAACCACTCCAGCAGCTGCAGGACGTTGGGGCAGGCAGGAGCCGAATTGACCAGACTCATCAACGCCACCTCCAGCGGCAGCTGATCCTGACCTTCCTGCAGGACGAACGCTGCGTTATATCCAGCGCTCAATCAGAGCAAGCAGAGCAACAGATTCACTCTGAACTCACGACTCTCAGTCTCGGTGTTCCTCTTTTACAGACGTGCTTGATGGCAACCTGTAGACAGATGAAGACCACGCTGACTAATTATCACAGACCACGTTCACTGACGGCAACATTTCTAACGAGGGAGGTGAGAGGAAGTCTTACTGGCAGTCCGTCAGACCTGCGGGTCCCAGCATACACCGAGCCGAATCCACCTCGCCCCAGCAATGGGCCCTTGACATACGCTTCTGCAACACACAAGATCACAAGAAACCTCTTTAAATGGGACCTTACTGTAACGTCTTCAGTGACGACTCGTTTAGTGAGTGGTGAGGTGTTTAATCTCAGTGCACTCTGACCTCTGCGGGAGCGTTTGGCAGCTCTTCTGTATGAGGGGGACGGACCCTCATCCTCCTGGCTGCCGCTCTGCCGCTTCCTCTTCCCGTGAGACACGGACACAGAAACGGCCAACTCTGGACGGCAGAGGAGCGATGTACCCAGGCAGCTCTTGGCTCAGAGGCAGGTTTGGGTTGGTCAGCGGTTCCTGAGCGTCGTCACCAGAGCCGCTTCTCCCAACCTCCTGAGCAGCCGTCTGAGAGACAGCAGCACTCCTGGATCTGGAGCGGCCCGAGGCTGCAATATTTCACACATCAGACACTTACAGCCTCTATTAGCAACCTTTATCATAACCAAGCACCAATTGCTTTTACTTCTATTTGCTCTTGAATAGAAAATCAAAGGCATATCTTCACATTAATTCAGTCAAACATTGTACAACATCATACCATAACATAGCAATAACAAACAAAACGCTCACCTTGTCTTTCACTCATAAGAGCGGTTGACAATCTCTCCAAACTCCACGAAATACAGTAAATAAATAAATAAAAAAAATTAATTAGTTGAAGAAAGAAAGAAAGAAAGAAAGAAAGAAAGAAAGAAAGAAAGAAAGAAAGAAAGAAAGAAAAGAGAGAAAGAAAGAGAGAAATAAAGAGAAAGAAATAAGAAGAGAAATAAGAAGAGAATAAAAAACTTCCTTCAAACTGTACTCAAAGGAAATATCCTCCGATCTCCTAAAATAAAAGTCTCCTCTCGCTCTGAACTGCGTCGAAAATCACAGTGTCAGGAAATAATCTCCGAAAGTCTCTGAAATCGCCTCGTCTCTCAACAAACAGATATCGATGGGTTTGAGTGTTTATGTATAGAATTCACGTCATAACACGCGTCGCCATAGAAACTATAGTTCACGTACATGGTGCGCGTGACGTCACGTGCGTGAGTACAACAGCGCGAGCGTACGCTTTTATCGGAAGCGTTGAATCGTATGCACTTTTCATTATTATATAGCGAGATTTATTAATAAATGTATAAATTACTATATAAATCAGAGAAGTTACTATGATCTCTGAATAAACTGAACGCGCTATTTTCCCGCGTATTTAACCGATCACTGTCAGGAGGCCAATCAGCTTTCAGTATCTTCGTTGCGTCATCAAACCTGTGAGTAAACCTGCTTGAAAATGAATGTTTAAAGAAAAAAATATAAGATATTACTGAAAATATCAAGCATTTGATACAGTGATTCATTAGTTTTATTTATTTTATTCATAATTTCTTATTAAAATCCTCGGAATGCCTTCCTAATGATATATTTAATTTTCTTGGAAGCATAGATTTTTATTGGAACATAATTTTTCTGTTGACAAAATTCCTGCTAAATTGGCCGGTTTTCACAGACAAGCCCTTTTCACCATTTTTCACCCCACAACTATTTCATATGAAATAACAAGGGCATATTATTTAAAAACAGATCTTTAATTTATCTTTGGCTCAAAGGAGGTATTCTTTTAGTAAGATGCAAGTAAATTAGTTCATTTCAATGGGTAATTGTTGTCGTATACAGGATTTCCTCAGAAAATCCAATCACCTGTGAAACCAGGAGAATTAGCATTTTTCCAAAAGTGTGCACATTTGAAAAACTGTATTTGTTTTAAGACAACAATATATTAATTAATACGATTTGAACAAATGCTCTTTGTTCTGTGTCCTTTGCTCTTCTTTATTTGGTTATATCTCTTGTGTTAAAGAATGAATACTGCCAAATAAATGTTGTATCAAAATGAAGGAAGTGTCTTACAAACTACTTTATAGAATTTATTACATTTGGAAATATTTAAGCTTAACATTTCGTATAGCTGTCAACTTTGGTAAACAAAAGAAAACTATTTAGCATCTTTCTTTTCTCATTTACTCAAGATTGTTTTGGAAAGGTTTGGAATTGTGTATTAATAGAAAATTGGAGTTTATGAAAGAAATGTGTATCAACAGTATATGTACAGTTGTGGCCAAAGGTTTTGAGAATGACATAAATATTGGAAATTGGAAAAGTTGCTGCTTAAGTTTTTGTAATAGCAATTTGCATATACTCCAGAATGTTATGAAGAGTGATCAGATGGATTGCATAGTCCTTCTTTGCCATGAAAATGAACTTAAACCTGAAAAAAACTTTCCACTGCATTTCATTGCTGTCATTAAACGACCTGCTGAGATCATTTCAGTAAAGCGTCTTGTTAACTCCGGTGAGAATGTTGACGAGCACAAGGCTGGAGATCATTATGTCAGGCTGATTGGGTTAGAATGACGGACTTGACATGTTAAAAGGAGGGTGATGCTTGAAATCATCGTTCTTCCATTGTTAACCATGGTAACGCGTGCAGCCATCATTGCGTTGCATAAAAATGGCTTCACAGGCAAGGATATTGTGGCTACTAAGATTGCACCTAAATCAACAATTTATAGACTCATCAAGAACTTCAAGGAAAGAGGTTCAATTCTTATTAAGAAGGCTTCAGGGCGTCCAAGAAAGTCCAGCAAGCGCCAGGATCGTCTCCTAAAGAGGATTCAGCTGCAGGATCGGAGTGCCACCAGTGCAGAGCTTTCTCAGGAATGGCAGCAGGCAGGTGTGAGCGCATCTACACGCACAGTGAGGCCAAGACTTTTGGAAGATGGCCTGGTGTCAATGTGGCGGGAGGGGGGAATCGTTTTTAACAGCAACGCTTAACTCAAAGAAATCCGACTACGCCACCTAGGGATTATTCCCAGGAACAATTATAATTGGACACAGGTTCGGATCCCTCATAAGAAGTTAGGCCAGACACTTGGGTAGCATATAAAAGTATAAAGTTTATTAATACATAAACTTTAAAATACGGGGGCAAAAAGAAAAAGCACCGCTTCAAAACAAAAGAATATGAATACAGAATTAATCTAAGGTTGAGGCCCTAGAACAAAATCACATACATCCAGCAGGGCTGAGGCTTCCAGTGGCAAGAGGAGTTCGGTTTTTACGATGGCACACTTCCACACACACACCTGTGCACTCAGATCACACTACTAAACACTCAGTGTTACACAGCATACCAAGAACCACCACCAGGAGAGAAATCCAACCACCCGTGGGACCCCAGCTCCTGCAATGAAGCAAAAACAAAGTAAAATACAAAATTACAACAACATCAACCTCAAAGTATAACAAACAATACATTAAAGCCACGCCGCACCACAGGGGTACAAACAAAAGAAAACAAAAAGACTTAAATCAAATACAAAATCGGGTTACATCCAAAAAAGTAAATTTAAACCAAACAATTCGACCAAGAAAAGAAAATAAACTAAATTCACAGAATGAAATGGAACAAAACAAAAAGACAAGTGTAACGAATGAAAACAAGGGGTGGGGGGTAATCTTGAAAGTTACTCCCAGAAATAAAGAATACATAAATTCGAAGCGGGACTTAAAACCACATCAAACCCAAACCCGAACAGTCCCCTTTTAGGAGTTACTGATGGCAGCTTCAGCGTTGCAACCAGGATAATGTAACAGCATAAGATGAGTCCAAAACACGCGCTTTCTGAAAGGCGAACAAAAGAAAGGGAGGATCCTACGCAAAAGGACAAAAGTGTTAATTCGCGTCGCGTGATTCCCCAAATTCAATTTTAAATATTGGTAGCACTTACCGTGAGAATATTACGCCGCAATAAATAGTTATGGGCACCAGTTTGTCACTCATGCCTTCCGCGCACAAAATGGGGTACAGGAAATCATGCCTATTTTGTGCGTAACAACATTACCTCCGCAAGCATGTTAACAGGTTAAAAACACCAGCTCGGAAGAATGCACATTACCTGAAAGGCGGACAGTCATCAGCTCCACTAATGCCGCAACAATGCAAATGAGACACTATAATGGTACACAGGAACACTTTAAAAACCACATGTACTCAACGGGTCCTAAAAAAAAAGCATCTACCAGTTAAAATAGTGCGTGCTTACCTGCAGCTAGTCCACACAAACAATGAACACGGGCGGGAAAAATCGGACGTGACGCACCCCGAGTGACAACCAATCCAGCCTTAAATGGACTGACCCAGTCCCTGATAGGTGAAGACTGATGTCAATCACTTAGTCCCGTCACATCAAGAAGGACAGCAAAGAAGTCACTTCTCTCCAAAAAAACATCAGGGACAGACTGATCTTTTGCAAAAAGTATGGTGAATGGACTGCTGAGGACTGGGGCAAAGTCATATTCTCCGATGAAGCCCCTTTCCGATTGTTTGGGGCATCTAGAAAAAGGCTTGTCCGGAGAAGAAAAGGTGAGCGCTACCATCAGTCCTGTGTCATGCCAACAGTAAAGCATCCTGAGACCATTCATGTGAGAGGTTGCTTCTCATCCAAGGGAGTGGGCTCACTCACAATTTTGCACAAAATTACAGCCATGAATAAAGAACGGTACCAAAACACCCTCCAACAGCAACTTCTTCCAACAATCCAACAACAGTTGGGTGAAGAACAATGCATTTTTCAGCACGATGGAGCACCGTGCCAATAAGGCAAAAGTGATAACTAAGTGGCTCGGGGACCAAAACGTTGAAATTTTGGGTCCATGGCCTGGAAACTCCCCAGATCTTAATCCCATTGAGAACTTGTGGTCAATCCTCAAGAGGCGGGTGGACAAACAAAAACCCACTACTTATGACAAACTCCAAGAAGTGATTATGAAAGAATGGGTTGCTATCAGTCAGGATTTGGCCCAGAAGTTGATTGAGAGCATGCTCAGTCGAATTGCAGAGGTCCTGAAAAGAAGGGCCAACACGGCATTTATGCAAAGAGTCATTATTTGCTATGTAATTGTCGATAAAAGCCTTTGACTTCAGTACATCACAGAAACAACTGCAACAAAGATCTAAAAGCAGTTTAGCAGCAAACTTTGTGAAAACTAATATTTGTGTCATTCTCAAAACATTTGGCCACAACTGTATAATTAATCAGGATTAAGTTCATCAGGGTCACCCATTTTTGATTGAATGTCGTTTTGAGGATGTACTGTATCAATCATGTGACCCTTTATAAAGAGTCAACCATGTGTTTTTAACCCTGGAAAAATTCTACTAATATTATTCTTATTAAACAGTTTATTTACCATTTATACAAACATACATAAAATAAAAATGTACGTTGTAGCAACCTGTGTGTGTGTGTGAGAGTGAGAGTGTATATATGTGTGTGTGTGTGTGTGTGTGTGTGTGTGTGTGTGTGTGTGTGTGTGTGTGTGTGTGTGTGCTTCTTCAAGAGATCAAACATATACTTGTGTTGTCTTTCAGTTTTTTTTATATTCATTTGTTCTTAAATCATTCGTAATCATTTGACCTTCATATTATAGAGTGAAAACATGGGGCCAAGGATGACGGATGATTTAAATCAAGCATGATTTTATTCAAACTGAGCTAACATGTAAAATATGAAGCTAACATATGAAAGTTATTCCTATGTTTAAAAATAAACAAGAAAAAATCAAGGTGGATATTTCTGAGATGCTAAAACAACATGAACTATCAATGATTCATCTAAATCAGCTTTAGTAGTACTCCATTAGGTTCATTTATTTACAGTGAAGCTCATTTTGATTGGTTGACTTTCCACTTCCTCTTCAGTGATCATGTGGGCACGGTTCTGGACAGGAGATGAAACGCCTCTCTTCTCTGGACAGGTGACCATTGTCTGAAATCCCTTCATCTGCGAAATCACGAGGGGCATGTGGCTAACCAAGAAGCTTTTGAAGACATGAACACTACGTGTCCTACAAAGAGAAGCAGACACATCACAAGTTAAGAGACTCAGACACTGAAACACGGCACATACTGTACAATGAGAACAGAACAGGAAACGGTTTATGTTGGGTTCAACATAAGAAGGTTGTGTTCTCCTCCATCTACAGGATGGAGATCTGTAGCTCTTGGGCCTCACACACACTGATACTGATAAACATACTAGTGAGTCAACAAACAACTGTTAGCTTGCTGGGATATAGGTGGTTTCATCGAGCACACACACCTGGCCTGAAGTTAACGACTGAAGTCTGGACTTAGGTTTGAAACGTTTAAAAATTTTCTCCAGGGTGGCGGTGTTAGACTGGGAAAACGTCCAAGAATGAGCACCTATCACAGCCAAGATCGGCTGGATGAAGCGCCTGGATGTCTGGACTTAGATTTTGAACGCTTAAAAATTTCCTCCATAGCTTCCATGGTCGAGTGGAAAAGCGTCCAAAAAGTCGAACTTAACCCGGCCAAGATCGGCTAGATGAAGCGCCTGGATGTCTGTACTTAGGTTTTGAACGCTTAAAAATTTCCGCTAGAGTTACCATGGTAGATTGGAAAAGCGTCCGAGACACGGACACGCCAATAACGCCTGGATGTCTGGACGTAGGTTTTAAACGCTTAAAAATTTCTTTCAGGGTTACCATGGTCGAGTGCAAAGCGTCCAAGAAGTCGAATTTAACCCGGTCAATATAACCTGTATGAAGCGCCTGGATGTCTGGGGTTAGGTTTTGAATGCTTAAAAATTTAATTCAGGGTGGTGGGTATTGAGTGAAAAAGTCATTCAAGAAGTCGCACATAACTCGGCCAATATCGTCTGAATTTAGGTTTTAAACGCTTAAAAATTTCCTCCAGGGTTACCATGGTCGAATAGGAAAGTGTCCGAGAAGTCGCACTTAACCCGGCCAAGGTCATGCCCATAAAAGTGTTATAATAATGGAGTGAGTCTGTAGGCCCAGGCCTTAAAGAAAACTATAATCCTGGGCCTTTAGTGAATAAAATCATGCCCAGAAATGTCTTGCTTTTATGGGGTTAGTCTTGAGCCTGAATATCTGGAATTAGTTTTTGAAATGTTAAAACTTTCTTTGAGGGTTACCATGGTCGAGTGGGAAAGCCTACGAGAAGTCACACTTCACCCAGCCAAGATCACTCCTATAAAAGTTTTATGGTAATGGGGTGAGTCTGTGGGCCCAGGCCTTTACTGAATAAAATCATGCCCAGTAATGTGTTACTGTTATGGGGTTAGTCTGTGTGCCTGGATGTCTGGACGTAGGTTTTGAATGCTTAAAATTTTTTTCAAGGGTTACCGTGGTCAAGTGGGAAAACCTACGAGAAGTCACACTTAACGCGGCCAAGATCATGCTCATGAAAGTGTTATAGTAATGGGGTGAGTTTGTGGGCCCAGGCCTTAAAGAAAGCTGTAATACAGGGCCTTTAGTGAGTAAAATCATGCCCAGTAATGTGTTACTGTTATGGGGTTAGTCTGTGAGCCTGGCTGTCTGGATTTAGGTTTTGAACGCTTATAAAATTTCTTCATGGTCGAGTAAGAAAGCCTATGAGAAGTCACACTTAACACGGCCAAGATCATGCCCATAAAAGTGTTATAGCAATGGGATGAGTTTCTGGGCCCATGCCTTTATTGACTAAAGTCATGCGCAGTAATGTGTAGCTGTTATGGGGTTAGTCTGTGAGCCTGCATGTCTGGACGTAAGTTTTGAACGCTTATAAATTTCTTCCATGGCTACCATGGTCGAGTGGGAAAGCCTATGAGAAGTCACACTTAACCCGGCCAAGATCATGCCCATAAAAATGTTGTAGTAATGGGGTGAGTTTGTGGGCCCAGGCCTTAAAGACAGCTGTAATACAGTGCCTTTACTCAATAAAATCATGCCCAGTAATGTGTTACTGTTATGGGGTTAGTCTGTGAGCCTGGATGTCTGGATTCAGGTTTTGAACGCTCAATTATTTGTTCCAGGGTTACCATGGTCGAGTGGGAAAGCCTACAAGAAGTCACACTTAACCCGGCTAAGATCATGCCCATGAAAGTGTTATAGTAATGGGGTGCGTCTGTGGGTCCAGGCCTTTACTGAATAAAGTCATGCCCAGTAATGTGTTACTGTTATGGGGTTAGTCTGTGAGCCTGGATGTCTGGATGTAGGGTTTGAAAGCTCAAACATTTGTTCCAGGGTTACCATGGTCGAGTGGGAAAACCTACGAGAAGTCACACTTAACCCGGCTAAGATCATACCCATGAAAGTGTTATAGTAGTAGGGTGAGTCTGTGGGTCCAGGCCTTTATTGAATAAAATCATGCCAAGTAATGTGTTACTGTTAAGGGGTTAGTCTGTGTGCTTGGATGTCTGGACGTAGGCTTTGAATGCTTAAAAGTTTCTTCCAGGGTTACCATTGTCGAGTGGATTAGCGTCCAAGAAGTCGCACTTAAACCGGACAATATCGCCTGGATGTCTGGACTTAGGTTTTGAACGCTTAAAAATTTTTTCCATTGTTTACCATGGTCGATTGGGAAAGCCTACGAGAAGTCACACTTAACCCGGCCAAGATCATTCCCATAAAAGTTTTATAGTAATGGGGTGAGTCTGTTGGCCCAGGCCTTTATTGAATAAAATCATGCCAAGTATTGTGTTACTGTTAAGGGGTTAGTCTGTGTGCTTGGATGTCTGGACATAGGTTTTGAATGCTTAAAAGTTTCTTCCAGAGTTACCATTGTCGAGTAAGAAAGCCTACGAGAAGTCACACTTATCCCGGCCAAGATCATGCCTATGAAAGTGGTGTAGTAATGGGATGAGTCTGTGTGTCGAGGCCTTAAAGAAAGCTGTAAAACAGGACCTTTAGTGAATAAAATCATGCCCAGTAAAGTGTTACTGTTATTGGGTTAGTCTGTGAGCCTGGATGTCTGGATTTAGGTTTTGTATGCTTCAATATTTCTTCCAGGGTTACCATGGTCGAGTAAGAAAGCCTACGAGAAGTCACACTTATCCCGGCCAAGATCATGCCTATGAAAGTGGTGTAGTAATGGGATGAGTCTGTGTGTCGAGGCTTAAAGAAAGCTGTAATACAGGACCTTTAGTGAATAAAATCATACCCAGTAATGTGTTACTGTTATGGGGTTAGTCTGTGAGCCTGGATGTCTCTATTTAGGTTTTGAATGCTTTAAAATTTCTTCCAGTGTTACCATGGTCGAGTGGGAAAACCTACGAGAAGACACACTTAACTCGGCCAAGATCATGCCCATGAAAGTGTTATAATAATGGGGTGAATCTATGGGCCCAGGCCTTTACTGAATAAAGTCATGCCCAGTAATGTGTTACTGTTATGGGGTTAGTCTGTGAGGCTGGATGTCTGGACGTAGGTTTTGAATGCTTGAAAGTTTCTTCCAGGGTTACCATGGTCGAGTAAGAAAGCCTACAAGAAGTCACACTTAACACGGCCAAGGTCACGCCCATGAAAGTGTTGTAGTAATGGGATGAGTCTGTGGCTCGAGGCCTTAAAGAAAGCTGTAACACAGGACCTTTAGTGAATAAAATCATGCCCAGTAAAGTGTTACTGTTATGGGGTTAGTCTGTGAGCCTGGATGTCTGGATTTAGGTTTTGTATGCTTCAATATTTCTTCCAGGGTTACCATGGTCGAGTGGGAAAACCTTCGAGAAGTCACTCTTAACCCGGCCAAGATCATTCCCATAAAAGTTTTGTAGTAATGGGCTGAGTCTGTTGGCCCAAGTCTTTACGGAATAAAATCATGCCCAGTAATGTGTTACTGTTAAGGGGTTAGTCTGTGTGCTTGGATGTCTGGACATAGGTTTTGAATGCTTAAAAGTTTCTTCCAGAGTTACCATTGTCGAGTAAGTAAGCCTACGAGAAGTCACACTTAACCCGGCCAAGATCATGCCCATAAAAGTGTTATAGTATTGGGTTGAGTTTCTGGTCCCAGGCCTTTACTTAATAAAGTCATACGCAGTAATGTGTAGCTGTTATGTTATGTTAATCTGTGAGCCTGGATGTCTGGACGTAGGTTTTGAACGCTCAAATATTTGTTCCAGATTACCATGGTCGAGTGGAAAAGCCTACGAGAAGTCACACTTAAGTCGACCAAGATCATGCCCATAATAGTGTTGTAATAATGGGGTGAGTTTGTGGGCCCAGGCCTTTACTGAATAAAATCATGCCCAGTAATGTGTAACTGTTATGGGGTTAGTCTGTGAGCCTGGATGTCTGGATTTAGGGTTTGAACGCTTCAAAATTTCTTCCAGGGTTACCATGGTCGAGTGGGAAAGCATACGAGAAGTCACACTTAACCCGGCCAAGATCATGCCCATAATAGTGTCATAGTAATAGGGTGAGTCTGTGGGCCCAGGCCTTTACTGAATAAAATCATGCCCAGAAATGTATTGCTGTTATGGGGTTAGTCTTTGAGTCTGGATGTCTGGAAATAAATTTTGAACGCTTAAAAATTTCTTCCAGGGTTACCATGGTCGAGTGGGAAAGCCTACGTGAAGTCACACTTAACCCGGCCAAGATCATGCCCATAAAAGTGTTATAGTAGTGTGGTGAGTTTGTGGGACCAGGCCTTAAAGAAAACTGTAATACAGGGCCTTTACTGAATAAAATCATGCCCAGTAATGTGTTACTGTTATGGGGTTAGTCTGTGTGCCTGGATGTCTGGATTCAGGTTTTGAACGCTTAAAAATTTCTACCAGGCTTACCATGGTCTAGTGGGAAAGCCTACGACAAGTCACACTTACGTCGGCCAAGAACATGCCCATAATAGTGTTGTAGTAATAGGGTGAGATTGTGGGCCCAGGCCTTTACTGAATAAAATCATTCCTAGTATTGTGTTACTGTTATGGGGTTAGTCTATGAGCCTGGATGTCTGGATTTAGGTTTTAAACGCTTAAAAATTTCTTCCAGGGTTACCATTGTCGAATGGGAAAGCCTACGAGAAGTCACAGTTAACCCGGCCAAGATCATGCCCATGAAAGTGTTGTAGTAATAGGGTGAAATTGTGGGCCCAGGCCCTTACTGAAAAAAATCATGCCCCGTAATGTGTTACTGTTATGGGGTTAGTCTGTGAGCCTGGATGTCTCGACGTAGGTTTTGAACGTTCAAATATTTGTTTCAGGGTTACCATGGTCGAGTGGATTAGCGTCCGAGAAGTCGCACTTAAACCGGACAATATCGCCAGGATGTCTGGGCGTAGGTTTTGAACGTTCAAATATTTGTTCCAGGGTTACCATGGTCGAGTGGGAAAGCCTACGAGAAGTCACACTTAACCCGGCCAAGATCACGCCCGTTATAGTAATGGGGTGAGTCTCTGGGCCCAGGCCTTTCCTGAATAAAATCATGCCCAGTAAAGTGTAACTGTTATGGGGTTAGTCTGTCAGCCTGGATGTCTGGATTTAGGTTTTGAACGCTTAAAAATTTCTACCAGGGTTACCATGGTCGAGTGGGAAAGCCTTTGAGAAGTCACACTTAACCCGGCCAAGATCATGCCCATGAAAGTGTTATAGTAATTGGGTGAGTCTGTGGGTCCAGGCCTTAAAGACAGCTGTAATACAGAGCCTTTACTGAATAAAATCATGCCCAGTAATGTGTTACTGTTATGGGGTTAGTCTGTGAGCCTGGATGTCTGGACGTAGGTTTTGAACGCTCAATTATTTGATCCAGGGTTACCATGGTCGAGTGGGAAAGACTACGAGAAGTCACACTTAACCCGGCCAAGATCATGCCCATAATAATGTTATAGTAATGAAATGAGTCTGTGGGCCCAGGCCATAACTGAATAAAATAATGTCCAGTAATGTATTGCTGTTATGGGGTTAGTCTTTGAGTCTGGATGTCTGGAAATAAATTTTGTACGCTTAAAAATTTCTTCCAGGGTTACCATGGTCGAGTGGGAAAGCCTACGTGAAGTCACACTTAACCCGCCAAGATCATGCCCATAATAGTGTTATAGTAATGGAATGAGTCTGTGGGCCCAGGCCATTACTGAATAAAATAATGTCCAGTAATGTATTGCTGTTATGGGGTTAGTCTTGAGCCTGGATGTCTGGATTTAGGTTTTGAACGCTTAAAAATTTCTACCAGGGTTACCATGGTCGAGTGGGAAAGCCTACGAGAAGTCACACTTAAGTCTGCCAAGATCATGCCCCATAAAAGTGATGTAGTAATCGGTTGAGTTTCTGGGCCTAGGCCTTTACTGAATAAAGTCACATGCAGTAATGTGTTATTGTTATGGGATTAATCTGTGAGCCTGGATGTCTGGACGTAGGTTTTGAACGCTCAATTATTTGTTCCAGGGTTACCATGGTCGAGTGGGAAAGCTTACGAGAAGTCACACTTAACCCGGCCAAGATCATGCCCATGAAAGTGTTATAGTAATGTGGTGAGTTTGTGGGACCAGGCCTTAAAGAAAACTGTAATACAGGGCCTTTAGTGAATAAAATCATGCCCAATAATGTCTTGCTGTTATGGGGTTAGTCTTGAGCCTGGATGTCTGGAATCAGGTTTTGAACGCTTAAAAATTTCTACCAGGGTTACCATGGTCGAGTGGGAAAGCCTACGAGAAGTCACACTTAAGTCGTCCAAGATCATGCCTCATAAAAGTGTTGTAGTAATGGGTTGAGTTTCTGGGCCCAGGCCTTTACTGAATAAAATCATGCCTAGTAATGTGTTACTGTTATGGGGTTAGTCTATGAGCCTGGATGTCTGGATTTAGGTTTTAAACGCTTTAAAATTTCTTCCAGTGTTAACATGGTCGAGTGGGAAAGCCTGCTGAGAAGTCACACTTAACCTGGCCAAGATCATGCCCATAATAGTGTTATAGTAATTGAATGAGTCTGTGGGCCCAGGCCATTACTGAATAAAATAATGCCCAGTAATGTGTTGCTGTTATGGGGTTAGTCTGTGAGCCTGGATGTCTGGACGTAGATTTTGAACGCTCAATTATTTGTTCCAGGGTCAACATGGTCGATTGGGAAAGCCTACGAGAAGTCACTCTTAACCCGGCCAAGATCATGCCCATGAAAGTGTTATAGTAATGGGGTGAGTCTGTGGGTCCAGGCCTTAAAGACAGCTGTAATACAGGGCCTTTAGTGAATAAAATCATGCCCAGTAATGTGTTACTGTTATGGAGTTAGTGTGTGAGCCTGGATGTCTGGACGTAGGTTTTGAACGCTCAATTATTTGTTCCAGGGTTAACATGGTCGAGTGGGAAAGCCTACGAGAAGTCACACTTAACCCGGCCAAGATCATGCCCATGAAAGTGTTATAGTAATGGGGTGAGTCTGTGGGTCCAGGCCTTAAAGAAAACTGTAATACAGGGCCTTTAGTGAATAAAATCGTGCCCAGTAAAGTGTTACTGTTATGGGGTTAGTCTGTGAGCCTGGATGTCTGGACGTAGGTTTTGAACGTTCAAATATTTGTTCCAGGGTTACCATGGTCGAGTGGATTAACGTCTGAGAAGTCGCTCTTAAACCGGCCAATATCGCCTGGATGTCTGGACTTAGGTTTTGAACGCTTAAAAATTTCTTCCAGGGTTACCATGGTCGAGTGGGAAAGCCTACAAGAAGTCACACTTAACCCGGCCAAGATCATTCCCATTAGAGTTTTATAGTAATGGGGTGAGTCTGTTGGCCCAGGCCTTTACTGAATAAAATCATGCCCAGTAATGTGTTACTGTTAAGGGGTTAGTCTGTGTGCTTGGATGTCTGGACGTAGGTTTTGAATGCTTAAAAGTTTCTTCCAGGGTTACCATGGTCGAATAAGAAAGCTTACGAGAAGTCACACTTAACCCGGCCAAGATCATGCCCATAAAAGTGTTGTAATAATGGGGTGAGTTTGTGCGCCCAGGCCTTTACTGAATAAAATCATGCCCAGTAATGTGTTGCTGTTATGGGATTAGTCTGTGATCCTGGATATCGGGACGTAGGTTTTGAACGCTCAAATATTTGTTCCAGGGTTACCATGGTCGAGTGGGAAAACCTACGAGAAGTCACACTTATCCCGGCCAAGATCATGCCCCTAATAGTGTTATAGTAATGGAGTGAGTCTGTGGGCCCAGGCCTTTACTGAATAAAATCATGGCCAGTAATGTGTTGCTGTTATGGGGTTAAACTGGATGTTTGGATTTAGGTTTTGAATGCTTCAATATTTCTTCCAGGGTTACCATGGTCGAGTGAAAAAGCGTCCGAGAAGTCGCGCTTAAACTGGCAAATATCGCCTGGATGAAACACGTGAATGTTTGGACTTATGTTTTGAACGCTTAAAAATTCCTTCTATGGCTACCATGGTGGAGTGGGAAAGCCTACGAGAAGTCACACTTAACCCGGCCAAGCTCATGCCCATAATAGCGTTATAGTAATGGAGTGAGTCTGTGGGCCCAGGCCTTTACTGAATAAAATCATGGCCAGTAATGTGTTGCTGTTATGGGGTTAAACTGGATGTTTGGATTTAGGTTTTGAATGCTTCAATATTTCTTCCAGAGTTACAATGGTCGAGTGGGAAAACCTTCGAGAAGTCACACTTAACCCGGCCAAGATCATGCCCCATTAAAGTGTTGTATTAATGGGTTGAGTTTCTGGGCCCAGGCCTTTACTGAATAAAGTCATACGCAGTAATGTGTTACTGTTATGGTATTAGTCTGTGAGCCTGGATGTCTGGACGTAGGTTTTGAACGCTCAGTTATTTGTTCCAGGTTTACAATGGTCGAGTGGAAAAGCCTATGAGAAGTCACACTTAACCCAGCCAAGATCATGACCATAAAAGTTTTTATAGTAATAGGTTTATTCTTTAGGCCCAGGCTTTTACTGAATAAAATCATGCCCAGTAATGATTGCTGTTATGGGATTAGTCTTGAGCCTGGATATCTAGACTTAGTTTTTGAAATGTTAAAAATTTCTTCCAGGGTTACCATGGTCGAGTGCGAAACTGTCCAAGAAGTCGAGCTTAACCCGCCAAGTTCGGCTGGATGTCTGGACTTAGCTTTTGAATGCTTAAAAACTTGTTCCAGGTTTCCCATGGTCGAGTGGGAAAGCGTCCGAGAAGTCACATTTAACCTGGCCAATAACGACTGGATGAAGCGCCTGGAAATTTGGGCTTAGGTTTTGAGCACTTAAAAATTTCTTCCAGGGTTACCATGGTTGAGGTGAAAAGCGTCCGAGAAGTCGCACTTAACCCGGCCAAGATCGGCTAGATGAAGCGCCTGGATGTCTGGGCTTAGGTTTTGAACGCTTAAATTTTTTTTTTTTTAGGGTTACAATGGTCAAGTGGAAAAGCTTATTTATCCTGGCGAATATCGCCTGCACGAAACGCCTGAATGTTTGGGCTTAGGTTTTGAGCGCTTAAAAGTTTCCGCCAGGGTTATCATGGATGAGTGGGAAAGCGTCCAGGAAGTCGAACTTAACCTGGCTATGTTCGACTGGATGAAGCGCCTGGATGTTTGGGCTTAGGTTTTGAACACTTAAAAATTTCATCCAGGGTTGCGGGGTTTTTCAGTGAAAAAGTCGTCCGAGAAGTTGCACCTAACTTGACCAATATCGGCTGGAAGAAGCGCCTTGATGTCTGGACTTAAGTTTTGAATGCTTAAAAAATTGTTCTAGGTTTACCATGGTTGAGTGGGAAAGTGTCCAAGAAGTCAAATATAACCCAGCCAAGTTCGGCTGGATGAAGCTCCTGGATGTTTGGGGTTAGGTTTCGAATGCTTAAAAATTTCATTCAGGGTGGCAGGGAATGAGTGAATAAGTCCTCTGAGAAGTCGCACCTAACTCGGCCAATATCGGCTGGATGAAGCACCTGGATGTCTGGACATAGGTTTTGAATACTTAAAAAAGTTCCTCCAGGGTAACCATGGTCGAGTGGGAAAGCATCCGAGAAGTAGCACTTAACCCGGCCAATATAGCCTGGGTAAAGCGCATGGATGTCTGGACCAACGTTTTGAACGCTTAAAAATGTTTTCCACGATTACCATGGTCGAGTTGGAAAGCCTCAGAGAAGTTGCAATTAACCCGGCCAAGATCATGCCCATAAAAATGTTATAATAATGGGGTGAGATTGTGGGCCCAGGCCCTAAAGAAAACTGTAATCTTGGGCCTTTGCTAAATAAAATCATGCCGGTGAAGTGTTACTGTTATGGGGTTAGTCTGTGAGCCTGGATGTCTGGACTTATGATTTAAACGCTTACAAATTTCTTCCATGATTACCACGGTCGAGTGGGAAAGCCTCAGAGAAGTTGCAATTAACCAGGCGAAGATCGGCTAGATGAAGTGCCTGGATGTCTGGACTTAAGTTTTAAATGCTTAAAAATTTCCTCCAGGGTTACCATGGTGGAGTTGGAAAGTGTCCGAGAAGTCGCACTTAACCCCCGCCAATATTGCCTGTATAAAGTGCCTGGATGTTTGGGGTTAAGTTTTAAACGCTTAAAAAATTATTTCAGGGTTACCATGGTTGAGTGGAAAAGTGTCCGAGAAGTCAGAACTTAACCGGGCAATATTGCCTGGATGAAGCGCCTGGATGCCTGGGGTTAGGTTTTAAACGCTTACAAATTTCCTCCAGGGTCGTGGGGTCGAGTGGAAAACTCTATGAAGTAGCACCTATTACGGCCAACATCTGCTAGATGAGGTGCCTAGATGTCTAGTCTTAGGTTTTGAAAGCTTAAAAATTTCTTTCAGGGTTACCATGGACAAGTGGGAAACCATCCAAGAAGTCAAACTTAACTCGGCCAAGTTTGGCTAGATGAAGTGACTGGATGTTTGGGGTTAGGTTTTAAACGTTTAAAAATTTAATCCAGGGTGGTGGGGTCGAGTGGGAAAGAGTCCAGTAAATAGCACCTATCACGGCCAAGATCGACTAGATGAAGTGCCTGGATGTCTGGTCTTAGGTTTTGAAAGCTTAAAAATTTCTTTCAGGGTTACCATGGTCGAGTGGAAAAGTGTTCTAGAAGTAGCACTTAACCCGGCCAAGATCAGCTGAATGACGCGTCTGGATCTTTGGCCTTAAGTTTTTCAACGCTTAAAAATTTCCTCCAGGGTTACTATGGTCGAGTGGGAAAGCCTACGGGAAATCACACTTAACCCGGATCATGCCCATAATAGTGTTATAGTAATGGAATGAGTCTGTGGGCCCAGGCCTTTATTGAATAAAATCATGCCCAGTAATGTGTTACTGTTATTGGGTTAGTCTGTGAGCCTGGATGTCTGAATTTAGGTTTTGAACGCTTAAAAATTTCTTCCAGGGTTACCATGGTCGAGTGGGAAAACCTACCAGAAGTCGCACTTAATCCGGCCAAGATCATGCCCATAAAAGTGTTATAGTAATGGGTTGAGTTTGTGGGCCCAGACCTTTACTGAATAAAGTCATACGCAGTAATGTGTAGCTGTTATGGGGTTAGTCTGTGAGCCTGGATGTCTGGACGTAGGTTTTGATGGCTTAAAAGTTTCTTCCAGGTTTACCATGGTCGAATGGGAAAGCCTACGAGAAGTCACACTTAGCCCGACCAAGATCATGCCCATAAAAATGTGATAGTAATGGGGTGAATTTGTGGGCTCAGGCCTTTACTGAATAAAGTCATGCCGAGTAATTTGTTACTGTTATAGGGTTAGTCTGTGAGGCTGGATGTCTGGACGTAGGTTTTGAACTCTAAAAAGTTTCTTCCAGGGTTACCATGGTCGAGTAAGAAAGCCTACAAGAAGTCACACTTAACACGGCCAAGATCATGCACATAATAGTGTTAGAGTAATGGGGTGAGTCTGTGGGCCCAGACCTTTACCGAATAAAATCATGCCCAGTAATGTGTATCTGTTATTGGGTTAGTCTGTTAGCCTGGATGTCTGGAATTAGGTTTTGAATGCTTCAATATTTCTTCCAGGGTTACCATGGTCGAGTGGGAAAACCTACGAGAAGTCACACTTAAGTCGACCAAGATCATGCCCATAACAGTGTTGTAATAATGGGGTGAGTTTGTGGGCCCAGGCCTTTACTGAATAAAATCATGCCCTGTGTAATGTGTTACTGTTAAGGGGTTAGTCTGTGTGCTTGGATGTCTGGACATAGGTTTTGAATGCTTAAAAGTTTCTTGAGAGTTACCATGGACGAGTGGGAAAGCCTACGAGAAGTCACACTTAAGTCGACCAAGATCATGCCCATAATAGTGTTGTAATAATGGGGTGAGTTTGTGGGCCCAGGCCTTTACTGAATAAAATCATGCCCAGTAATGTGTAACTGTTATGGGGTTAGTCTGTCAGCCTGGATGTCTGGATTTAGGTTTTGAACGCTTAAAAATTTCTACCAGGGTTACCATGGTCGAGTGGGAAAGCCTACGAGAAGTCACACTTAACCCGGCCAAGATCATGCCCATGAAAGTGTTATAGTAATGGGGTGAGTCTGTGGATCCAGGACTTAAAGACAGCTGTAATACAGGGCCTTTACTGAATAAAATCATGCCCAGTAATGTGTTACTGTTATGGGGTTAGTCTGTGAGCCTGGATGTCTGGACGTAGGTTTTGAACGCTCAAATATTTGTTCCAGGGTTACCATGGTCGAGTTGGAAAGCATACGAGAATTCACACTTAACTGGGCCAAGATCATGCCCATAATAGTGTTATAGTATAGGAGTGAGTCTATGGGCTCAGGCCTTCACTGAATAAAATCATGCCCAGTAATGTGTTATTGTAATGGGGTTAGTCTGTGAGCCTGGACGTCTGGATTTAGGTTTTTGAATGCTTCAATATTTCTTCCAGGGTTACCATGGTCGAGTGGGAAAGCCTACGAGAAGTCACACTTAACCCGGCCATAATCATGCCCATGAAAGTGTCATAGTACTGGGGTGAGTTTGTGTTCCCAGGCCTTAAAGAAAACTGTAATGCAGGCCCTTTAGTGAATAAAGTCATGCCCAGTAATGTGTAACTGTTATGGGGTTAGTCTGTGAGCCTGGATGTCTGGATTTAGGTTTTGGAATGTTAAAAATTTCTTCAAGGGTTACCATGGTCGAGTGGGAAAGCATATGAGAAGTCACACTTAACCCGGCCGAGATCATGCCCATAGTAGTGTTATAGTAATGGGGTGAGTCTGTGGGCCCAGGCCTTTACTGAATAAAATCCTGCCCAGTAATGTGTTACTGTAATGGGGTGAGCCTGGATGTCTGGATTTAGGTTTTGAATGCTTCAATATTTCTTCCAGGGTTACCATGGTCGAGTGGGAAAACCTACAAGAAGTCAAACTTAACCCGGCCAAGATCATGCCCATGAAAGTGTTATAGTAATGGGGTGAGTTTGTTGGCCCATGCCTTAAAGAAAACTGTAATACAGGGCCTTTACTGAATAAAATCATGCCCAGTAATGTGTTATTGTAATGGGGTTAGTCTGTGAGCCTGGATGTCTGGATTTAGGTTTTGAATGCTTCAATATTTCTTCCAGGGTTACCATGGTCGAGTGGGAAAACCTACAAGAAGTCACACTTAACCCGGCCAAGATAATGCCCATGAAAGTGTTATAGTAATGGGTGGTGAGTTTGTTGGCCCATGCCTTAAAGAAAACTGTAATACAGGGCCTTTACTGAATAAAATCATGCCCAGTAATGTCTTGCTGTTATGGGGATAGTCTTGAGCCTGGATATCTGGACTTAATTTTTGAAATGTTAAAAATTTCATCCAGGGTTACCATGGTCGAGTGGGAAAGCATATAAGAAGTCACACTTAACCCAGCCAAGATCATGCCCATAATAGTGTTATAGTAATGGGGTGAGTCTGTGGGCCCAGGCCTTTACTGAATAAAATCATGCCCAGTAATGTGTAACTGTTATGGGGTTAGTCTGTGAGCCTGGATGTCTGGATTTAGGTTTTGAATGCTTCAATATTTCTTCCAGGGTTACCATGGTCAGTGGGAAAGCCTACGAGAAGTCACACTTAAGTCGGCCAAGATCATGCCTATGAAAGTGTTATAGTAATGTGGTGAGTCTGTGAGTCCAGGCCTTAAAGAGAGCTGTAATACAGGGCCTTTAGTAAATAAAATCTTGCCCAGTAATGCGTTACTGTTATGGGGTTAATCTGTGAGCCTGGATGCCTGGATTTTGGTTTTGAACTCTTAAAAGTTTCTTCCAGGGTTACCATGGTCGACTGGGAAAGCCTATGAGAAGTCACACTTAAGCCGACCAAGATCATGCCCATAATAGTTTTGTAATAATGGGGTGAGTTTGTGGGCCCAGGCCTTTACTGAATAAAATAATGCCCAGTAATGTGTTACTGTTATGGGATTAGTCTGTGATCCTGGATGTCTGGACGTAGGTTTTGAACGCTCAAATATTTGTTCCAGGGTTACCATGGTCGAGTGGGAAAACCAACGAGAAGTCATACTTTACCCGGCCAAGATCATGCCCCTGAAAGTGTTATAGTAATGGGGTGAGTCTTTGGGTCCAGGCTTTAAAGAAAGCTGTAATACAGGGCCTTTAGTGAATAAAATCATGCCCAGTAATGTGTTACTGTTATGGGGTTAGTCTGTGAGCCTGGATGTCTGGATTTAGGTTTTGAACCCTTAAAAATTTCTTCCAGGGTTACCATGGTCGAGTGGGTAAGCATACGAGAAGTCACACTTAACCCGACCAAGATCATGCCCATAAAAATGTGATAGTAATGTGGTGAGTTTGTGGGCTCAGGCCTTTACTGAATAAAGTCATGCCTAGTAATTTGTTACTGTTATAGGGTTAGTCTGTGAGGCTGGATGTCTGGACGTAGGTTTTGAACTCTTAAAAGTTTCTTCCAGGGTTACCATGGTCGAGTAAGAAAGCCTACAAGAAGTCACACTTAACACGGCCAAGATCATGCACATAATAGTGTTAGAGTAATGGGGTGAGTCTGTGGGCCCAGACCTTTACTGAATAAAATCATGCCCAGTAATGTGTATCTGTTATGGGGTTAGTCTGTTAGCCTGGATGTCTGGATTTAGGTTTTGAATGCTTCAATATTTCTTCCAGGGTTACCATGGTCGAGTGGGAAAGCATACGAGAATTCACACTTAACCCGGCCAAGATCATGCCCATAAAAGTTTTATAGTAATGGGGTGAGTCTGTGGGCCCAGGCCTTTACCGAATAAAATCATGCCCAGTAATGTGTTACTGTTATGGGGTTAGTCTGTGAGCCTGGATGTCTGGATTTAGGTTTTGAGTGTTTCAATATTTGTTCCAGGGTTACCATGGTCAAGTGGGAAAACCTACGAGAAGTCACGCTTAACCCGGCCAAGATCATGCCAATAAAAGTGTTATAGTAATGGGGTGAGTTTGTGGGCCCATGCCTTAAAGAAAACTGTAATACATGGTACTTACTGAATAAAATCATGCCCAGTAATGTGTTACTGTTATGGGGTTAGTCTGTGAGCCTGGATGTCTGGACGTAGGTTTTGAACGCTCAAAAATTTGACCCAGGGTTACCATGGTCGAGTGGATTAGCGTCCGAGAAGTCGCACTTAAACCTGCCAATATCGCCTGGATGTCTGGACGTAGGTTTTGAACGCTTAAAAATTTGTTCCAGGGTTACCATGGTCGAGTGGGAAAGCCTACGAGAAGTCACACTTAACCCGGCCAAGATCATTTCCATAAAAGTTTTATAGTTATGGGGTGAGTCTGTTGGCCCAGGCCTTTACTGAATAAAATCATACCCAGTAATGTGTTACTGTTATGGGGTTAGTCTGTGAGCCTGGATGTCTGGACGTAGGTTTTGAATGCTCAAACATTTGTTCCAGGGTTACCATGGTCGTGTGGATTAGCGTCCGAGAAGTCGCATTTAAACCGGCCAATATCGCCTGGATGTCTGGATTTAGATTTTGAATGCTTAAAAACTTCTTCCAGGGTTACCATGGTCGAAAGGGAAAGACTACGAGAAGTCACACTTAACCCGGCCAAGATCCTGCCCTTTAATAGTGTTATAGTAATGGAGTGAGTCTGCGGGCCCAGGCTTTTACTCAATGAAATCAAGCCCAGTAATGTGTTACTGTTAAGAGGTTAGTCTGTGTGCTTGGATGTCAGGACGTAGGTTTTGAAAGCTTAAAAGTTTCTTCCAGGGTTACCATGGTCGAGTATGAAAGCCTACGAGAAGTCACACTTAACCCGGCCAAGATCATGCCCATAATAGTGTTGTAACAATGGGGTGGGTTTGTGGGCCCAGGTCTTTACTGAATAAAATCATGCCCAGTAATGTGTTACTGTTATTGGGTTAGTCTGTGAGCCTGGATGTCTGAATTTAGGTTTTGAACGCTTAAAAATTTCTTCCAGGGTTACCATGGTCGAGTGGGAAAGCCTACGAGAAGTCACACTTAACGCGGCAAAGATCACGCCTGTTATAGTAATGGGGTGAGTCTGTGGGCACAGGCCTTTATTAAATAAAATCATTCCCAGTAATGTGGTACTGTGATGGGGTTAGTCTGTGAGCCTGGATGTCTGGACCTAGGTTTTGAATTGTTAAAAATTTCTTCCAGGCTTACCGTGGTCGAGTGGGAAAGCATACGAGAAGTCACACTTAACCCGGCCAAGATCATGACCATAATAGTGTCATAGTAATGGGGTGAGTCTGTGGGCCCAGGCCTTTACTGAATAAAATCATGCCCAGAAATGCGTAACTATTATGGGGTTAGTCTGTGATCTTGGATGTCTGGATATAGGTTTTGAATGCTTCAATATTTCTTCCAGGGTTACCATAGTCGAGTGGGAAAGCATACGAGAAGTCACACTTAACCCGGCCAAGATCATGCCCATTAAAGTGTTATGGTAATGGGGTGAGTCTGTGGGCCCAAGCCTTTACTGAATAAAATTATGCCCAGTAATGTGTAACTGTTATGGGGTTAGTCTGTGAGCCTGGATGTCTGGACGTAGGTTTTGAACCGCTCAATTATTTGTTCCAGGGTTACCATGGTCGAGTGGGAAAGCCTACGAGAAGTCACACTTACGTCGGCCAAGATCATGCCCATAATAGTGTTGTAGTAATAGGGTGAGATTGTGGACCCAGGCCTTTACTGAATAAAATTATGCCCAGTAATGTGCTACTGTTATGGGATTAGTCTGTGAGCCTGTATGTCTGGACAAAGGTTTTGAACGCACAAATATTTGTTCCAGGGTTACCATGGTCGAGTGGGAAAGCATACAAGAAGTCACACTTAACCGGCCAAGATCACGCCCGTTATAGTAATGGGGTGAGTCTCTGGGCCCAGGCCTTTCCTGAATAAAATCATGCCCAGTAAAGTGTTACTGTTATGGGGTTAGTCTGTGAGCCTGGATGTCTGGATTTAGGTTTTGAATGCTTCAATATTTCTTCCAGGGTTACCATGGTCGAGTGGGAAAACCTACGAGAAGTCACTCTTAACCCGGCCAAGATCATTCCCATAAAAGTTTTATAGTAATGGGCTGAGTCTGTTGGCCCAAGTCTTTACGGAATAAAATCATGCCCAGTAATGTGTTACTGTTAAGGGGATAGTCTGTGTGCTTGGATGTCTGGACATAGGTTTTGAATGCTTAAAAGTTTCTTCCAGAGTTACCATTGTCGAGTAAGAAAGCCTACGAGAAGTCACACTTTACCCAGCCAAGATCATGCCCATAAAAGTGTTATAGTATTGGGTTGAGTTTCTGGTCCCTGGCCTTTACTCAATAAAGTCATACGCAGTAATGTGTAGCTGTTATGTTATGTTAATTTGTGAGCCTGGATGTCTGGACGTAGGTTTTGAACGCTCAAATATTTGTTCCAGATTACCATGGTCGAGTGGAAAAGCCTACGAGAAGTCACACTTAACCCGGCCAAGATCATGCCCATAATAGTGTCATAGTAATGGGGTGAGTCTGTGGGCCCAGGCCTTTACTGAATAAAATCATGCCCAGAAATCCGTAACTATTATGGGGTTAGTCTGTGAGCCTGCATGTCTGGATATAGGTTTTGAATGCTTCAATATTTCTTCCAGGGTTACCATGGTCGAGTGGGAAAGCATACAAGAAGTCACACTTAACTCGGCCAAGCTCATGCCCATTATAGTGTTATAGTAATGGGGTGAGTCTGTAGGCCCAGGCCTTTACTGAATAAAATTATGCCCAGTAATGTGTACCTGTTATGGGGTTAGTCTGTGAGCCTGGATGTCTGGACGTAGGTTTTGAACCGCTCAATTATTTGTTCCAGGGTTACCATGGTCGAGTGGGAAAGCCTACGAGAAGTCACACTTACGTCGGCCAAGATCATGCCCATAATATTGTTGTAGTAATAGGGTGAGATTTGGACCCAGGCCTTTACTGAATAAAATCAAGCCCAGTAATGTGCTACTGTTATGGGATTAGTCTGTGTGCCTGTATGTCTGGACAAAGGTTTTGAACGCACAAATATTTGTTCCAGGGTTACCATGGTCGAGTGGGAAAGCATACAAGAAGTCACACTTAACCCGGCCAAGATCACGCCCGTTATAGTAATGGGGTGAGTCTGTGGGCCCAGGCCTTTCCTGAATAAAATCATGCCCAGTAAATTGTTACTGTTATGGGGTTAGTCTGTGAGCCTGGATGTCTGGATTTAGGTTTTGAATGCTTCAATATTTCTTCCAGGGTTACCATGGTCGAGTGGGAAAACCTACGATAAGTCACTCTTAACCCGGCCAAGATCATTCCTATAAAAGTGTTATAGTAATGGGCTGAGTCTGTTAGCCCAAGTCTTTACTGGAATAAAATCATGCCCAGTAATGTGTTACTGTTAAGGGGTTAGTCTGTGTGCTTGTATGTCTGGACATAGGTTTTGAATGCTTAAAAGTTTCTTCCAGAGTTACCATTGTCGAGTAAGAAAGCCTACGAGAAGTCACACTTTACCCGGCCAAGATCATGCCCATAAAAGTGTTATAGTATTGGGTTGAGTTTCTGGTCCCAGGCCTTTACTTAATAAAGTAATACTCAGTAATGTGTAGCTGTTATGTTATGTTAATTTGTGAGCCTGGATGTCTGGACGTAGGTTTTGAATGCTCAAATATTTGTTCCAGATTACCATGGTCGAGTGGAATAGCCTACGAGAAGTCACACTTAACCCGGCCAAGATCATGCCCATAATAGTGTCATAGTAATGGGGTGAGTCTGTGGGCCCAGGCCTTTACTGAATAAAATCATGCCCAGAAATGCGTAACTATTATGGGGTTAGTCTGTGAGCCTGGATGTCTGGATATAGGTTTTGAATGCTTCAATATTTCTTCCAGGGTTACCATGGTCGAGTGGGAAAGCATACGAGAAGTCACACTTACGTCGGCCAAGATCGTGCCCATAATAGTGTCATAGTAATGGGGTGAGTCTGTGGGCCCAGGCCTTTACTGAATAAAATCATGCCCAGTAATGTGTAACTATTATGGGGTTAGTCTGTGAGCCTGGATGTCTGGATATAGGTTTTGATTGCTTCAATATTTCTTCCAGGGTTACCATGGTCGAGTGGGAAAGCATACGAGAAGTCCAACTTAACTCGGCCAAGATCATGCCCATTATAGTGTTATAGTAATGGGGTGAGTCTGTGGGCCCAGGCCTTTACTGAATAAAATTATGCCCAGTAATGTGTAACTGTTATGGGGTTAGTCTGTGAGCCTGGATGTCTGGACGTAGGTTTTGAACCGCTCAATTATTTGTTCCAGGGTTACCATGGTCGAGTGGGAAAGCCTACGAGAAGTCACACTTACGTCGGCCAAGATCATGCCCATAATAGTGTTGTAGTAATGGGGTGAGTCTGTGGGTCCAGGCCTTAAAGACAGCTGCAATACAGGGCCTTTACTGAATAAAATCATGCCCAGTAATATGTTACTGTTATGGGATTAGTCTGTGAGCCTGGATGTCTGGACTTAGGTTTTGAACGCTCAATTATTTGTTCCAGGGTTACCATGGTCGAGTGGGAAAGCCTACGAGAAGTCACACTTACGACAGCCAAGATCATGCCTATAATAGCGTTGAAGTAATAGGGTGAGATTGTGGGCCCAGGCCTTAAAGAAAGCTGTAATACAGGGCCTTTACTGAATAAAATCATGCCCAGTAATGTGTAGCTGTTATGGGGTTAGTCTGTGAGCCTGGATGTCTGGAAGTAGGTTTTGAACGCTCAAACATTTGTTCCAGGGTTACCATGGTCGAGTGGGAAAGCCTAAGAGAAGTCACACTTAACCCAGCCGAGATCATGCCCATAATAGTGTTTTAGTAATGGGGTGAGTTTGTGGGCCCATGCCTTTACTGAATAAAGTCATGCCCAGTAATGTGTTACTGTTATGCGGTTAGTCTGTGTGCTTGGATGTCTGGACGTAGGTTTTGAATGCTTAAAAACTTCAACCAGGGTTATCATGGTCGAGTGGGAAAGCCTTTGAGAAGTCACACTTAACCCGGCCAAGATCATGCCCATGAAAGTGTTATAGTAATTGGGTGAGTCTGTGGGTCCAGGCCTTAAAGACAGCTGTAATACAGAGCCTTTACTGAATAAAATCATGCCCAGTAATGTGTTACTGTTATGGGGTTAGTCTGTGAGCCTGGATGTCTGGACGTAGGTTTTGAACGCTCAATTATTTGATCCAGGGTTACCATGGTCGAGTGGGAAAGACTACGAGAAGTCACACTTAACCCGGCCAAGATCATGCCCATAATAATGTTATAGTAATGAAATGAGTCTGTGGGCCCAGGCCATAACTGAATAAAATAATGTCCAGTAATGTATTGCTGTTATGGGGTTAGTCTTTGAGTCTGGATGTCTGGAAATAAATTTTATGCGCTTAAAAATTTCTTCCAGGGTTACCATGGTCGAGTGGGAAAGCCTACGTGAAGTCACACTTAACCCGGCCAAGATCATGCCCATAATAGTGTTATAGTAATGGAATGAGTCTGTGGGCCCAGGCCATTACTGAATAAAATAATGTCCAGTAATGTATTGCTGTTATGGGGTTAGTCTTGAGCCTGGATGTCTGGATTTAGGTTTTGAACGCTTAAAAATTTCTACCAGGGTTACCATGGTCGAGTGGGAAAGCCTACGAGAAGTCACACTTAAGTCTGCCAAGATCATGCCCCATAAAAGTGATGTAGTAATCGGTTGAGTTTCTGGGCCTAGGCCTTTACTGAATAAAGTCACATGCAGTAATGTGTTATTGTTATGGGATTAATCTGTGAGCCTGGATGTCTGGACGTAGGTTTTGAGCGCTCAATTATTTGTTCCAGGGTTACCATGGTCGAGTGGGAAAGCTTACGAGAAGTCACACTTAACCCGCCAAGATCATGCCCATGAAAGTGTTATAGTAATGTGGTGAGTTTGTGGGACCAGGCCTTAAAGAAAACTGTAATACAGGGCCTTTAGTGAATAAAATCATGCCCAATAATGTCTTGCTGTTATGGGGTTAGTCTTGAGCCTGGATGTCTGGAATCAGGTTTTGAACGCTTAAAAATTTCTACCAGGGTTACCATGGTCGAGTGGGAAAGCCTACGAGAAGTCACACTTAAGTCGTCCAAGATCATGCCTCATAAAAGTGTTGTAGTAATGGGTTGAGTTTCTGGGCCCAGGCCTTTACTGAATAAAATCATGCCTAGTAATGTGTTACTGTTATGGGGTTAGTCTATGAGCCTGGATGTCTGGATTTAGGTTTTAAACGCTTTAAAATTTCTTCCAGTGTTAACATGGTCGAGTGGGAAAGCCTGCGAGAAGTCACACTTAACCTGGCCAAGATCATGCCCATAATAGTGTTATAGTAATTGAATGAGTCTGTGGGCCCAGGCCATTACTGAATAAAATAATGCCCAGTAATGTGTTGCTGTTATGGGGTTAGTCTGTGAGCCTGGATGTCTGGACGTAGATTTTGAACGCTCAATTATTTGTTCCAGGGTCAACATGGTCGATTGGGAAAGCCTACGAGAAGTCACTCTTAACCCGGCCAAGATCATGCCCATGAAAGTGTTATAGTAATGGGGTGAGTCTGTGGGTCCAGGCCTTAAAGACAGCTGTAATACAGGGCCTTTAGTGAATAAAATCATGCCCAGTAATGTGTTACTGTTATGGAGTTAGTGTGTGAGCCTGGATGTCTGGACGTAGGTTTTGAACGCTCAATTATTTGTTCCAGGGTTAACATGGTCGAGTGGGAAAGCCTACGAGAAGTCACACTTAACCCGGCCAAGATCATGCCCATGAAAGTGTTATAGTAATGGGGTGAGTCTGTGGGTCCAGGCCTTAAAGAAAACTGTAATACAGGGCCTTTAGTGAATAAAATCGTGCCCAGTAAAGTGTTACTGTTATGGGGTTAGTCTGTGAGCCTGGATGTCTGGACGTAGGTTTTGAACGTTCAAATATTTGTTCCAGGGTTACCATGGTCGAGTGGATTAACGTCTGAGAAGTCGCTCTTAAACCGGCCAATATCGCCTGGATGTCTGGACTTAGGTTTTGAACGCTTAAAAATTTCTTCCAGGGTTACCATGGTCGAGTGGGAAAGCCTACAAGAAGTCACACTTAACCCGGCCAAGATCATTCCCATTAGAGTTTTATAGTAATGGGGTGAGTCTGTTGGCCCAGGCCTTTACTGAATAAAATCATGCCCAGTAATGTGTTACTGTTAAGGGGTTAGTCTGTGTGCTTGGATGTCTGGACGTAGGTTTTGAATGCTTAAAAGTTTCTTCCAGGGTTACCATGGTCGAATAAGAAAGCTTACGAGAAGTCACACTTAACCCGGCCAAGATCAGGCCCATAAAAGTGTTGTAATAATGGGGTGAGTTTGTGCGCCCAGGCCTTTACTGAATAAAATCATGCCCAGTAATGTGTTGCTGTTATGGGATTAGTCTGTGATCCTGGATATCGGGACGTAGGTTTTGAACGCTCAAATATTTGTTCCAGGGTTACCATGGTCGAGTGGGAAAACCTACGAGAAGTCACACTTATCCCGGCCAAGATCATGCCCCTAATAGTGTTATAGTAATGGAGTGAGTCTGTGGGCCCAGGCCTTTACTGAATAAAATCATGGCCAGTAATGTGTTGCTGTTATGGGGTTAAACTGGATGTTTGGATTTAGGTTTTGAATGCTTCAATATTTCTTCCAGGGTTACCATGGTCGAGTGAAAAAGCGTCCGAGAAGTCGCGCTTAAACTGGCAAATATCGCCTGGATGAAACACGTGAATGTTTGGACTTATGTTTTGAACGCTTAAAAATTCCTTCTATGGCTACCATGGTGGAGTGGGAAAGCCTACGAGAAGTCACACTTAACCCGGCCAAGCTCATGCCCATAATAGCGTTATAGTAATGGTGTGAGTGTTTGGGCCCAAGCCTTTACTGAATAAAATCATGCCCAGTAATGTGTTGCAGTTACGGGGTTAGACTGTGAGCCTGGATGTCTGAATTTAGGTTTTGAATGCTTCAATATTTCTTCCAGAGTTACAATGGTCGAGTGGGAAAACCTTGAGAAGTCACACTTAACCCGGCCAAGATCATGCCCCATTAAAGTGTTGTAGTAATGGGTTGAGTTTCTGGGCCCAGGCCTTTACTGAATAAAGTCATACGCAGTAATGTGTTACTGTTATGGTATTAGTCTGTGAGCCTGGATGTCTGGACGTAGGTTTTGAACGCTCAGTTATTTGTTCCAGGTTTACAATGGTCGAGTGGAAAAGCCTGAGAAGTCACACTTAACCCAGCCAAGATCATGACCATAAAAGTTTTATAGTAATAGGTTTATTCTTTAGGCCCAGGCTTTTACTGAATAAAATCATGCCCAGTAATGATTGCTGTTATGGGATTAGTCTTGAGCCTGGATATCTAGACTTAGTTTTTGAAATGTTAAAAATTTCTTCCAGGGTTACCATGGTCGAGTGCGAAACTGTCCAAGAAGTCGAGCTTAACCCGGCCAAGTTCGGCTGGATGTCTGGACTTAGCTTTTGAATGCTTAAAAACTTGTTCCAGGTTTCCCATGGTCGAGTGGGAAAGCGTCCGAGAAGTCACATTTAACCTGGCCAATAACGACTGGATGAAGCGCCTGGAAATTTGGGCTTAGGTTTTGAGCACTTTCTTCCAGGGTTACCATGGTTGAGGTGAAAAGCGTCCGAGAAGTCGCACTTAACCCGGCCAAGATCGGCAAGATGAAGCGCCTGGATGTCTGGACTTAGGTTTTGAACGCTTACATTTTTTTTTTTTTAGGGTTACAATGGTCAAGTGGAAAAGCTTATTTATCCTGGCGAATATCGCCTGCACGAAACGCCTGAATGTTTGGGCTTAGGTTTTGAGCGCATAAAAAGTTTCCGCCAGGGTTATCATGGATGAGTGGGAAAGCGTCCAGGAAGTCGAACTTAACCTGGCTATGTTCGACTGGATGAAGCGCCTGGATGTTTGGGCTTAGGTTTTGAACACTTAAAAATTTCATCCAGGGTTGCGGGGTTTTTCAGTGAAAAAGTCGTCCGAGAAGTTGCACCTAACTTGACCAATATCGGCTGGAAGAAGCGCCTTGATGTCTGGACTTAAGTTTTGAATGCTTAAAAAATTGTTCTAGGTTTACCATGGTTGAGTGGGAAAGTGTCCAAGAAGTCAAATATAACCCAGCCAAGTTCGGCTGGATGAAGCTCCTGGATGTTTGGGGTTAGGTTTCGAATGCTTAAAAATTTCATTCAGGGTGGCAGGGAATGAGTGAATAAGTCCTCTGAGAAGTCGCACCTAACTCGGCCAATATCGGCTGGATGAAGCACCTGGATGTCTGGACATAGGTTTTGAATACTTAAAAAAGTTCCTCCAGGGTAACCATGGTCGAGTGGGAAAGCATCCGAGAAGTAGCACTTAACCCGGCCAATATAGCCTGGGTAAAGCGCATGGATGTCTGGACCAACGTTTTGAACGCTTAAAAATGTTTTCCACGATTACCATGGTCGAGTTGGAAAGTCTCAGAGAAGTTGCAATTAACCCGGCCAAGATCATGCCCATAAAAATGTTATAATAATGGGGTGAGATTGTGGGCCCAGGCCCTAAAGAAAACTGTAATCTTGGGCCTTTGCTAAATAAAATCATGCCCGGTGAAGTGTTACTGTTATGGGGTTAGTCTGTGAGCCTGGATGTCTGGACTTATGATTTAAACGCTTACAAATTTCTTCCATGATTACCACGGTCGAGTGGGAAAGCCTCAGAGAAGTTGCAATTAACCAGGCGAAGATCGGCTAGATGAAGTGCCTGGATGTCTGGACTTAAGTTTTAAATGCTTAAAAATTTCCTCCAGGGTTACCATGGTGGAGTTGGAAAGTGTCCGAGAAGTCGCACTTAACCCGGCCAATATTGCCTGTATAAAGTGCCTGGATGTTTGGGGTTAAGTTTTAAACGCTTAAAAAATTATTTCAGGGTTACCATGGTTGAGTGGAAAAGTGTCCGAGAAGTCAGAACTTAACCCGGGCAATATTGCCTGGATGAAGCGCCTGGATGCCTGGGGTTAGGTTTTAAACGCTTACAAATTTCCTCCAGGGTCGTGGGGTCGAGTGGGAAAAACTCTATGAAGTAGCACCTATTACGGCCAACATCTGCTAGATGAGGTGCCTAGATGTCTAGTCTTAGGTTTTGAAAGCTTAAAAATTTCTTTCAGGGTTACCATGGACAAGTGGGAAACCATCCAAGAAGTCAAACTTAACTCGGCCAAGTTTGGCTAGATGAAGTGACTGGATGTTTGGGGTTAGGTTTTAAACGTTTAAAAATTTAATCCAGGGTGGTGGGGTCGAGTGGGAAAGAGTCCAGTAAATAGCACCTATCACGGCCAAGATCGACTAGATGAAGTGCCTGGATGTCTGGTCTTAGGTTTTGAAAGCTTAAAAATTTCTTTCAGGGTTACCATGGTCGAGTGGAAAAGTGTTCTAGAAGTAGCACTTAACCCGGCCAAGATCAGCTGAATGACGCGTCTGGATCTTTGGCCTTAAGTTTTTCAACGCTTAAAAATTTCCTCCAGGGTTACTATGGTCGAGTGGGAAAGCCTACGGGAAATCACACTTAACCCGGCCAAGATCATGCCCATAATAGTGTTATAGTAATGGAATGAGTCTGTGGGCCCAGGCCTTTATTGAATAAAATCATGCCCAGTAATGTGTTACTGTTATTGGGTTAGTCTGTGAGCCTGGATGTCTGAATTTAGGTTTTGAGCGCTTAAAAATTTCTTCCAGGGTTACCATGGTCGAGTGGGAAAACCTACCAGAAGTCGCACTTAATCCGGCCAAGATCATGCCCATAAAAGTGTTATAGTAATGGGGGGAGTTTGTGGGCCCAGACCTTTACTGAATAAAGTCATACGCAGTAATGTGTAGCTGTTATGGGGTTAGTCTGTGAGCCTGGATGTCTGGACGTAGGTTTTGATGGCTTAAAAGTTTCTTCCAGGGTTACCATGGTGAGTGGGAAAACCTACCAGAAGTCGCACTTAATCCAGCCAAGATCATGCCCATAAAAGTGTTATAGTAATGGGGTGAGTTTGTGGGCCCAGACCTTTACTGAATAAAGTCATACGCAGTAATGTGTAGCTGATATGGGGTTAGTCTGTGAGCCTGGATGTCTGGGCGTAGGTTTTGATGGCAAAAGTTTCTTCCAGGTTTACCATGGTCGAATGGGAAAGCCTACGAGAAGTCACACTTAGCCCGACCAAGATCATGCCCATAAAAATGTGATAGTAATGGGGTGAATTTGTGGGCTCAGGCCTTTACTGAATAAAGTCATGCCGAGTAATTTGTTACTGTTATAGGGTTAGTCTGTGAGGCTGGATGTCTGGACGTAGGTTTTGAACCTTAAAAGTTTCTTCCAGGGTTACCATGGTCGAGTGGGAAAGCCTACGAGAAGTCACACTTAAGTCGGCCAAGATCATGCCTATGAAAGTGTTATAGTAATGTGGTGAGTCTGTGAGTCCAGGCCTTAAAGAGAGCTGTAATACAGGGCCTTTAGTAAATAAAATCTTGCCCAGTAATGCGTTACTGTTATGGGGTTAATCTGTGAGCCTGGATGTCTGGATTTTGGTTTTGAACTCTTAAAAGTTTCTTCCAGGGTTACCATGGTCGAGTGGGTAAGCATACGAGAAGTCACACTTAACCCGACCAAGATCATGCCCATAAAAATGTGATAGTAATGTGGTGAGTTTGTGGGCTCAGGCCTTTACTGAATAAAGTCATGCCTAGTAATTTGTTACTGTTATAGGGTTAGTCTGTGAGGCTGGATGTCTGGACGTAGGTTTTGAACTCTAAAAGTTTCTTCCAGGGTTACCATGGTCGAGTAAGAAAGCCTACAAGAAGTCACACTTAACACGGCCAAGATCATGCACATAATAGTGTTAGAGTAATGGGGTGAGTCTGTGGGCCCAGACCTTTACCGAATAAAATCATGCCCAGTAATGTGTATCTGTTATTGGGTTAGTCTATTAGCCTGGATGTCTGGAATTAGGTTTTGAATGCTTCAATATTTCTTCCAGGGTTACCATGGTCGAGTGGGAAAACCTACGAGAAGTCACACTTAAGTCGACCAAGATCATGCCCATAACAGTGTTGTAATAATGGGGTGAGTTTGTGGGCCCAGGCCTTTACTGAATAAAATCATGCCCTGTAATGTGTTACTGTTAAGGGGTTAGTCTGTGTGCTTGGATGTCTGGACATAGGTTTTGAATGCTTAAAAGTTTCTTGAGAGTTACCATGGACGAGTGGGAAAGCCCTACGAGAAGTCACACTTAAGTCGACCAAGATCATGCCCATAATAGTGTTGTAATAATGGGGTGAGTTTGTGGGCCCAGGCCTTTACTGAATAAAATCATGCCCAGTAATGTGTAACTGTTATGGGGTTAGTCTGTCAGCCTGGATGTCTGGATTTAGGTTTTGAGCAGCTTAAAAATTTCTACCAGGGTTACCATGGTCGAGTGGGAAAGCCTACGAGAAGTCACACTTAACCCGGCCAAGATCATGCCCATGAAAGTGTTATAGTAATGGGGTGAGTCTGTGGATCCAGGACTTAAAGACAGCTGTAATACAGGGCCTTTACTGAATAAAATCATGCCCAGTAATGTGTTACTGTTATGGGGTTAGTCTGTGAGCCTGGATGTCTGGGCGTAGGTTTTGAGCGCTCAAATATTTGTTCCAGGGTTACCATGGTCGAGTTGGAAAGCATCACGAGAATTCACACTTAACTGGGCCAAGATCATGCCCATAATAGTGTTATAGTATAGGAGTGAGTCTATGGGCTCAGGCCTTTACTGAATAAAATCATGCCCAGTAATGTGTTATTGTAATGGGGTTAGTCTGTGAGCCTGGACGTCTGGATTTAGGTTTTGAATGCTTCAATATTTCTTCCAGGGTTACCATGGTCAGTGGGAAAGCCTACGAGAAGTCACACTTAACCCGGCCATAATCATGCCCATGAAAGTGTCATAGTACTGGGGTGAGTTTGTGTTCCCAGGCCTTAAAGAAAACTGTAATGCAAGCCCTTTAGTGAATAAAGTCATGCCCAGTAATGTGTAACTGTTATGGGGTTAGTCTGTGAGCCTGGATGTCTGGATTTAGGTTTTGGAATGTTAAAAATTTCTTCAAGGGTTACCATGGTCGAGTGGGAAAGCATATGAGAAGTCACACTTAACCCGGCCGAGATCATGCCCATAATAGTGTTATAGTAATGGGGTGAGTCTGTGGGCCCAGGCCTTTACTGAATAAAATCCTGCCCAGTAATGTGTTACTGTAATGGGGTGAGCCTGGATGTCTGGATTTAGGTTTTGAATGCTTCAATATTTCTTCCAGGGTTACCATGGTCGAGTGGGAAAACCTACAAGAAGTCAAACTTAACCCGGCCAAGATCATGCCCATGAAAGTGTTATAGTAATGGGGTGAGTTTGTTGGCCCATGCCTTAAAGAAAACTGTAATACAGGGCCTTTACTGAATAAAATCATGCCCAGTAATGTCTTGCTGTTATGGGGATAGTCTTGAGCCTGGATATCTGGACTTAGTTTTTGAAATGTTAAAAATTTCTTCCAGGGTTACCATGGTCGAGTGGGAAAGCATACAAGAAGTCACACTTAACCCGGCCAAGATCATGCCCATAATAGTGTCATAGTATAGGGGTGAGTCTGTGGGCCCAGGCCTTTACTGAATAAAATCATGCTCAGTAATGTGTAACTGTTATGGGGTTAGTTTGTGAGCCTGGATGTCTGGATTTAGGTTTTTGAATGCTTCAATATTTCTTCCAGGGTTACCATGGTCGAGTGGGAAAACCTACGAGAAGTCTCACTTAACTCGGCCAAGATCATGCCCATGAAAGTGTCGTAGTAATGGGGTGAGTTTGTGTTCCCAGGCCTTAAAGAAAACTATAATGCAGGCCCTTTAGTGAATAAAGTCATGCCCAGTAATGTGTAACTGTTATGGGGTTAGTCTGTGAGCCTGGATGTCTGGATTTAGGTTTTGAAATGTTAAAAATTTCTTCAAGGGTTACCATGGTCGAGTGGGAAAGCTTATGAGAAGTCACACTTAACCCGGCCAAGAACATGCCCATAATAGTGTTATAGTAATGGGGTGAGTCTGTGTGCCCAGGCCTTTACTGAATAAAATCCTGCCCAGTAATGTGTTACTGTAATGGAGTGAGCCTGGATGTCTGGATTTAGGTTTTAGATGCTTCAATATTTCTTCCAGGGTTACCATGGTCGAGTGGGAAAACCTACAAGAAATCACACTTAACCCGGCCAAGATCATGCCCATGAAAGTGTTATAGTAATGGGGTGAGTTTGTTGGCCCATGCCTTAAAAAAACTGTAATACAGGGCCTTTACTGAATAAAATCATGCCCAGTAATGTGTTATTGTAATGGGGTTAGTCTGTGAGCCTGGATGTCTGGATTTAGGTTTTGAATGCTTCAATATTTCTTCCAGGGTTACCATGGTCGAGTGGGAAAACCTACAAGAAGTCACTTAACCCGGCCAAGATAATGCCCATGAAAGTGTTATAGTAATGGGGTGAGTTTGTTGGCCCATGCCTTAAAGAAAACTGTAATACAGGGCCTTTACTGAATAAAATCATGCCCAGTAATGTCTTGCTGTTATGGGGATAGTCTTGAGCCTGGATATCTGGACTTAATTTTTGAAATGTTAAAAATTTCATCCAGGGTTACCATGGTCGAGTGGGAAAGCATATAAGAAGTCACACTTAACCCAGCCAAGATCATGCCCATAATAGTGTTATAGTAATGGGGTGAGTCTGTGGGCCCAGGCCTTTACTGAATAAAATCATGCCCAGTAATGTGTAACTGTTATGGGGTTAGTCTGTGAGCCTGGATGTCTGGATTTAGGTTTTGAATGCTTCAATATTTCTTCCAGGGTTACCATGGTCGAGTGGGAAAAGCCTACGAGAAGTCACACTTAAGTCGGCCAAGATCATGCCTATGAAAGTGTTATAGTAATGTGGTGAGTCTGTGAGTCCAGGCCTTAAAGAGAGCTGTAATACAGGGCCTTTAGTAAATAAAATCTTGCCCAGTAATGCGTTACTGTTATGGGGTTAATCTGTGAGCCTGGATGCCTGGATTTTGGTTTTGAACTCTTAAAAGTTTCTTCCAGGGTTACCATGGTCGACTGGGAAAGCCTATGAGAAGTCACACTTAAGTCGACCAAGATCATGCCCATAATAGTTTTGTAATAATGGGGTGAGTTTGTAGGCCCAGGCCTTTACTGAATAAAATAATGCCCAGTAATGTGTTACTGTTATGGGATTAGTCTGTGATCCTGGATGTCTGGGCGTAGGTTTTGAGCGCTCAAATATTTGTTCCAGGGTTACCATGGTCGAGTGGGAAAACCAACGAGAAGTCATACTTTACCCAGCCAAGATCATGCCCCTGAAAGTGTTATAGTAATGGGGTGAGTCTTTGGGTCCAGGCTTTAAAGAAAGCTGTAATACAGGGCCTTTAGTGAATAAAATCATGCCCAGTAATGTGTTACTGTTATGGGGTTAGTCTGTGAGCCTGGATGTCTGGATTTAGGTTTTGAACCCTTAAAAATTTCTTCCAGGGTTACCATGGTCGAGTGGGTAAGCATACGAGAAGTCACACTTAACCCGACCAAGATCATGCCCATAAAAATGTGATAGTAATGTGGTGAGTTTGTGGGCTCAGGCCTTTACTGAATAAAGTCATGCCTAGTAATTTGTTACTGTTATAGGGTTAGTCTGTGAGGCTGGATGTCTGGGACGTAGGTTTTGAACTCTTAAAAAGTTTCTTCCAGGGTTACCATGGTCGAGTAAGAAAGCCTACAAGAAGTCACACTTAACACGGCCAAGATCATGCACATAATAGTGTTAGAGTAATGGGGTGAGTCTGTGGGCCCAGACCTTTACTGAATAAAATCATGCCCAGTAATGTGTATCTGTTATGGGTTTAGTCTGTTAGCCTGGATGTCTGGATTTAGGTTTTGAATGCTTCAATATTTCTTCCAGGGTTACCATGCTCGAGTGGGAAAGCATACGAGAATTCACACTTAACCCGGCCAAGATCATGCCCATAAAAAGTTTTATAGTAATGGGGTGAGTCTTTGGGTCCAGGCTTTAAAGAAAGCTGTAATACAGGGCCTTTAGTGAATAAAATCATGCCCAGTAATGTGTTACTGTTATGGGGTTAGTCTGTGAGCCTGGATGTCTGGATTTAGGTTTTGAACCCTTAAAAATTTCTTCCAGGGTTACCATGGTCGAGTGGGTAAGCATACGAGAAGTCACACTTAACCCGACCAAGATCATGCCCATAAAAATGTGATAGTAATGTGGTGAGTTTGTGGGCTCAGGCCTTTACTGAATAAAGTCATGCCTAGTAATTTGTTACTGTTATAGGGTTAGTCTGTGAGGCTGGATGTCTGGACGTAGGTTTTGAACTCTTAAAAGTTTCTTCCAGGGTTACCATGGTCGAGTAAGAAAGCCTACAAGAAGTCACATAACACGGCCAAGATCATGCACATAATAGTGTTAGAGTAATGGGGTGAGTCTGTGGGCCCAGACCTTTACTGAATAAAATCATGCCCAGTAATGTGTATCTGTTATGGGGTTAGTCTGTTAGCCTGAATGTCTGGATTTAGGTTTTGAATGCTTCAATATTTCTTCCAGGGTTACCATGCTCGAGTGGGAAAGCATACGAGAATTCACAATTAACCCGGCCAAGATCATGCCCATAAAAGTTTTATAGTAATGGGGTGAGTCTGTGGGCCCAGGCCTTTACTGAATAAAATCATGCCCAGTAATGTGTTACTGTTATGGGGTTAGTTTGTGAGCCTGGATGTCTGGATTTAGGTTTTTGAATGCTTCAATATTTCTTCCAGGGTTACCATGGTCGAGTGGGAAAACCTACAAGAAGTCACACTTAACCCGGCCAAGATAATGCCCATGAAAGTGTTATAGTAATGGGGTGAGTTTGTTGGCCCATGCCTTAAAAAAAACTGTAATACAGGGCCTTTAGTGAATAAAATCATGCCCAGTAATGTGTAACTGTTAGGGTGTTAGTCTGTGAGCCTGGATGTCTGGATTTAGGCTTTGAAATGTTAAAAATTTCTTCAAGGGTTACCATGGTCGAGTGGGAAAGCCTACGAGAAGTCACACTTAACCCGGCCGAGATCATGCCCATAATAGTGTTATAGTAGTTGGGTGAGTCTGTGGGCCCAGGCCTTTACTGAATAAAATCATGCCCAGTAATGTGTTATTATAATGGGGTTAGTCTGTGAGCCTGGATGTCTGGATTTAGGTTTTGAATGCTTCAATATTTCTTCCAGGGTTACCATGGTCGAGTGGGAAAACCTACAAGAAGTCACATAACCCGGCCAAGATCATGCCCATGAAAGTGTTATAGTAATGGGGTGAGTTTGTTGGCCCATGCCTTAAAGAAAACTGTAATACAGGGCCTTTACTGAATAAAATCATGCCCAGTAATTTGTAACTGTTATGGGGTTAGTCTGTGAGCCTGGATGTCTGGATTTAGGTTTTGAAATGTTAAAAATTTCTTCAAGGGTTACCATGTTCGAGTGGGAAAGCCTATGAGAAGTCACACTTAACCCGGCCGAGATCATGCCTATAATAGTGTTATAGTAATGGGGTGAGTCTGTGGGCCCAGGCCTTTACCGAATAAAATCATGCCCAATGTGTGTTACTGTTATGGGGTTAGTCTGTGAGCCTGGATGTCTGGATTTAGGTTTTGAATGTTTCAATATTTGTTCCAGGGTTACCATGGTCAAGTGGGAAAACCTACGAGAAGTCACGCTTAACCCGCCAAGATCATGCCAATAAAAGTGTTATAGTAATGGGGTGAGTTTGTGGGCCCATGCCTTAAAGAAAACTGTAATACATGGTACTTACTGAATAAAATCATGCCCAGTAATGTGTTACTGTTATGGGGTTAGTCTGTGAGCCTGGATGTCTGGGCGTAGGTTTTGAGCGCTCAAAAATTTGACCCAGGGTTACCATGGTCGAGTGGATTAGCGTCCGAGAAGTCGCACTTAAACCTGCCAATATCGCCTGGATGTCTGGACGTAGGTTTTGAGCGGCAAAAATTTGTTCCAGGGTTACCATGGTCGAGTGGGAAAGCCTACGAGAAGTCACACTTAACCGGCCAAGATCATTTCCATAAAAGTTTTATAGTTATGGGGTGAGTCTGTTGGCCCAGGCCTTTACTGAATAAAATCATACCCAGTAATGTGTTACTGTTATGGGGTTAGTCTGTGAGCCTGGATGTCTGGACGTAGGTTTTGAATGCTCAAACATTTGTTCCAGGAGTTACCATGGTCGTGTGGATTAGCGTCCGAGAAGTCGCATTTAAACCGCCAATATCGCCTGGATGTCTGGATTTAGATTTTGAATGCTTAAAAACTTCTTCCAGGGTTACCATGGTCGTGTATGAAAGCCTACGAGAAGTCACACTTAACCGGCCAAGATCATGCCCATAATAGTGTTGTAACAATGGGGTGAGTTTGTGGGCCCAGGTCTTTACTGAATAAAATCATGCCCAGTAATGTGTTACTGTTATTGGGTTAGTCTGTGAGCCTGGATGTCTGAATTTAGGTTTTGAACGGCAAAAATTTCTTCCAGGGTTACCATGGTCGAGTGGGAAAGCCTACGAGAAGTCACATACTTTGGCCAAGATCACGCCTGTTATAGTAATGGGGTGAGTCTGTGGGCACAGGCCTTTATTAAATAAAATCATTCCCAGTAATGTGGTACTGTGATGGGGTTAGTCTGTGAGCCTGGATGTCTGGACCTAGGTTTTGAATTGTTAAAAATTTCTTCCAGGCTTACCGTGGTCGAGTGGGAAAGCATCGAGAAGTCACACTTAACCCGGCCAAGATCATGACCATAATAGTGTCATAGTAATGGGGTGAGTCTGTGGGCCCAGGCCTTTACTGAATAAAATCATGCCCAGAAATGCGTAACTATTATGGGGTTAGTCTGTGATCTTGGATGTCTGGATATAGGTTTTGAATGCTTCAATAATTCTTCCAGGGTTACCATAGTCGAGTGGGAAAGCATCACGCGAAGTCACACTTAACCGGCCAAGATCATGCCCATTAAAGTGTTATAGTAATGGGATGAGTCTGTGGGCCCAAGCCTTTACTGAATAAAATTATGCCCAGTAATGTGTAACTGTTATGGGGTTAGTCTGTGAGCCTGGATGTCTGGACGTAGGTTTTGAACCGCTCAATTATTTGTTCCAGGGTTACCATGGTCGAGTGGGAAAGCCTACGAGAAGTCACACTTACGTCGGCCAAGATCATGCCCATAATAGTGTTGTAGTAATAGGGTGAGATTGTGGACCCAGGCCTTTACTGAACAAAGTCAAGCCCAGTAATGTGCTACTGTTATGGGATTAGTCTGTGAGCCTGTATGTCTGGACAAAGGTTTTGAACACACAAATATTTGTTCCAGGGTTACCATGGTTAGAGTGGGAAAGCATACAAGAAGTCACACTTAACCCGGCCAAGATCACGCCCGTTATAGTAATGGGGTGAGTCTCTGGGCCCAGGCCTTTCCTGAATAAAATCATGCCCAGTAAAGTGTTACTGTTATGGGGTTAGTCTGTGAGCCTGGATGTCTGGATTTAGGTTTTGAATGCTTCAATATTTCTTCCAGGGTTACCATGGTGAGTGGGAAAACCTACGAGAAGTCACTCTTAACCGGCCAAGATCATTCCCATAAAAGTTTTATAGTAATGGGCTGAGTCTGTTGGCCCAAGTCTTTACAGGAATAAAATCATGCCCAGTAATGTGTTACTGTTAAGGGGATAGTCTGTGTGCTTGGATGTCTGGACATAGGTTTTGAATGCGTAAAAGTTTCTTCCAGAGTTACCATTGTCGAGTAAGAAAGCCTACGAGAAGTCACACTTTACCCAGCCAAGATCATGCCCATAAAAAAGTGTTATAGTATTGGGTTGAGTTTCTGGTCCCTGGCCTTTACTCAATAAAGTCATACGCAGTAATGTGTAGCTGTTATGTTATGTTAATTTGTGAGCCTGGATGTCTGGACGTAGGTTTTGAACGCTCAAATATTTGTTCCAGATTACCATGGTCAGTGGAAAAGCCTACGAGAAGTCACACTTAACCCGGCCAAGATCATGCCCATAATAGTGTCATAGTAATGGGGTGAGTCTGTGGGCCCAGGCCTTTACTGAATAAAATCATGCCCAGAAATCCGTAACTATTATGGGGTTAGTCTGTGAGCCTGGATGTCTGGATATAGGTTTTGAATGCTTCAATATTTCTTCCAGGGTTACCATGGTCGAGTGGGAAAGCATACGAGAAGTCACACTTAACTCGGCCAAGCTCATGCCAATTATAGTGTTATAGTAATGGGGTGAGTCTGTAGGCCCAGGCCTTTACTGAATAAAATTATGCCCAGTAATGTGTACCTGTTATGGGGTTAGTCTGTGAGCCTGGATGTCTGGACGTAGGTTTTGAACCGCTCAATTATTTGTTCCAGGGTTACCATGGTCGAGTGGGAAAGCCTACGAGAAGTCACACTTACGTCGGCCAAGATCATGCCCATAATATTGTTGTAGTAATAGGGTGAGATTTGGACCCAGGCCTTTACTGAATAAAATCAAGCCCAGTAATGTGCTACTGTTATGGGATTAGTCTGTGAGCCTGTATGTCTGGACAAAGGTTTTGAACGCACAAATATTTGTTCCAGGGTTACCATGGTCGAGTGGGAAAGCATACAAGAAGTCACACTTAACCGGCCAAGATCACGCCCGTTATAGTAATGGGGTGAGTCTGTGGGCCCAGGCCTTTCCTGAATAAAATCATGCCCAGTAAATTGTTACTGTTATGGGGTTAGTCTGTGAGCCTGGATGTCTGGATTTAGGTTTTGAATGCTTCAATATTTCTTCCAGGGTTACCATGGTCGAGTGGGAAAACCTACGATAAGTCACTCTTAACCCGGCCAAGATCATTCCTATAAAAAGTGTTATAGTAATGGGCTGAGTCTGTTGGCCCAAGTCTTTACGGAATAAAATCATGCCCAGTAATGTGTTACTGTTAAGGGGTTAGTCTGTGTGCTTGTATGTCTGGACATAGGTTTTGAATGCTTAAAGTTTCTTCCAGAGTTACCATTGTCGAGTAAGAAAGCCTCACGAGAAGTCACACTTTACCCAGCCAAGATCATGCCCATAAAAGTGTTATAGTATTGGGTTGAGTTTCTGGTCCCAGGCCTTTACTTAATAAAGTAATACTCAGTAATGTGTAGCTGTTATGTTATGTTAATTTGTGAGCCTGGATGTCTGGACGTAGGTTTTGAATGCTCAAATATTTGTTCCAGATTACCATGGTCGAGTGGAATAGCCTACGAGAAGTCACACTTAACCCGGCCAAGATCATGCCCATAATAGTGTCATAGTAATGGGGTGAGTCTGTGGGCCCAGGCCTTTACTGAATAAAATCATGCCCAGAAATGCGTTAACTATTATGGGGTTAGTCTGTGAGCCTGGATGTCTGGATATAGGTTTTGAATGCTTCAATATTTCTTCCAGGGTTACCATGGTCGAGTGGGAAAGCATACGAGAAGTCACACTTACGTCGGCCAAGATCGTGCCCATAATAGTGTCATAGTAATGGGGTGAGTCTGTGGGCCCAGGCCTTTACTGAATAAAATCATGCCCAGTAATGTGTAACTGTTATGGGGTTAGTCTGTGAGCCTGGATGTCTGGATATAGGTTTTGAATGCTTCAATATTTCTTCCAGGGTTACCATGGTCGAGTGGGAAAGCACGAGAAGTCCAACTTAACTCAAGCCAAGATCATGCCCATTATAGTGTTATAGTAATGGGGTGAGTCTGTGGGGCCCAGGCCTTTACTGAATAAAATTATGCCCAGTAATGTGTAACTGTTATGGGGTTAGTCTGTGAGCCTGGATGTCTGGGCGTAGGTTTTGAACCGCTCAATTATTTGTTCCAGGGTTACCATGGTCGTGAGTGGGAAAGCCTACGAGAAGTCACACTTACGTCGAGCCAAGATCATGCCCATAATAGTGTTGTAGTAATGGGGTGAGTCTGTGGGTCCAGGCCTTAAAGACAGCTGCAATACAGGGCCTTTACTGCATAAAATCATGCCCAGTAATATGTTACTGTTATGGGATTAGTCTGTGAGCCTGGATGTCTGGACTTAGGTTTTGAACGCTCAATTATTTGTTCCAGGGTTACCATGGTCGAGTGGGAAAGCCTACGAGAAGTCACACTTACGACAGCCAAGATCATGCCTATAATAGCGTTGAAGTAATAGGGTGAGATTGTGGGCCCAGGCCTTAAAGAAAGCTGTAATACAGGGCCTTTACTGAATAAAATCATGCCCAGTAATGTGTAGCTGTTATGGGGTTAGTCTGTGAGCCTGGATGTCTGGAAGTAGGTTTTGAACGCTCAAACATTTGTTCCAGGGTTACCATGGTCGAGTGGGAAAGCCTAAGAGAAGTCACACTTAACCCAGCCGAGATCATGCCCATAATAGTGTTTTAGTAATGGGGTGAGTTTGTGGGCCCATGCCTTTACTGAATAAAGTCATGCCCAGTAATGTGTTACTGTTATGCGGTTAGTCTGTGAGCCTGGATGTCTGGAAGTAGGTTTTGAACGCTCAAACATTTGTTTCAGGGTTACCATGGTCGAGTAAGAAAGCCTACGAGAAGTCACACTTAACCCGGCCAAGATCATGCCTATGAAAGTGTTGTAGTAATGGGATGAGTCTGTGGGTCGAGGTCTTAAAGAAAGCTGTAATACAGGACCTTTAGTGAATAAAATCATGCCCAATAATGTGTTACTGTTATGGGGTTTGTCTGTGAGCCTGGATGTCTCTATTTAGGTTTTGAGCGCTTTAAAATTTCTTCCAGTGTTACCATGGTCGAGTGGAAAAAACCCTGAGAAGACACACTTAACTCGGCCAAGATCATGCCCATGAAAGTGTTATAATAATGGGGTGACTCTGTGGGCCCAGGCCTTTACTGAATAAAGTCATGCCCAGTAATGTGTTACTGTTATGGGGTTAGTCTGTGAGGCTGGATGTCTGGGCGTAGGTTTTGAATGCTTGAAAGTTTCTTCCAGGGTTACCATGGTGAGTAAGAAAGCCTACAAGAAGTCACACTTAACACGGCCAAGGTCATGCCCATGAAAGTGTTGTAGTAATAGGATCAATCTGTGGCTCGAGGTCTTAAAGAAAGCTGTAACACAGAACCTTTAGTGAATGAATTCATACCCAGTAATGTGTAACTGTTATGGGGTTAGTCTGTGAGCCTGGATGTCTTGATTTAGGTTTTAAAACTTCAATATTTCTTCCACGGTAACCATGGTAGAAGTGGGAAAGCCTATGAGAAGTCACACTTAAGTCGGACAAAGATCATGCCCATAATAGTGTTGTAATAATGGGGTGAGTTTGTGGGCCCAGGCCTTTACTGAATAAAATCATGCCCAGTAATGTGTTACTGTTAAGGGGTTAGTCTGTGTGCTTGGATGTCTGGACATAGGTTTTGAATGCTTAAAAGTTTCTTCCAGAGGTACCATTGTCGAGTAAGAAAGCCTACGAGAAGTCACACTTAACCTGGCCAAGATCATGCCCATAAAAGTGTTATAGTATTGGGTTGAGTTTCTGGTCCCAGGCCTTTACTTAATAAAGTCATACGCAGTAATGTGTAGCTGTTATGTTATGTTAATCTGTAAGCCTGGATGTCTGGGCGTAGGTTTTGAACAGCTCAAATATTTGTTCCAGGATTACCATGAGTCAGTGGAAAAGCCTACGAGAAGTCACTGCGTAAGTCGACCAAGATCATGCCCATAATAGTGTTGTAATAATGGGGTGAGTTTGTGGGCCCAGGCCTTTACTGAATAAATCATGCCCAGTAATGCCCAGTAATGTGTAACTGTTATGGGGTTAGTCTGTGAGCCTGGATGTCTGGATTTAGTTTTGAATGCTTCAATATTTCTTCCAGGGTTACCATGGTCGAGTGGGAAAACCTACGAGAGAAGTCACACTTAAGTCGAACAAGATCATGCCCATAATGGTGTTGTAATAATGGGGTGAGTTTGTGGGCCCAGGCCTTTACTGAATAAAATCATGCCCTGTAATGTAACTGTTGCGGGGTTAGTCTGTGCGCCTGGATGTCTGGATTTAAGTTTTGAATGCTTCAATATTTCTTCCAGGGTTACCATGGTCAGGTGATGAAAGCATCCAGAATTCACACTTAACCCGGCCAAGATCATGCCCATAATAGTGTTATAGGAAATGGGATTAGTCTGTGGGTCCAGGCCTTTACTGAGACAAAATCATGCCCAGTGTGTATTTACTGTTAAGGGATAGTCTGTGTGCTTGGATGTCTGGACGTGAGTTTTGAATGCTTAAAAAGTTTCTTCCAGGGTTACCATGGTCGAGTAAGAAAGCCTGCAAGAAGTCACACTTAACCACGGCCAAGGTCATGCCCTTAGAAAGTGTTGTAGTAATGGGATGAGTCTTGTGAGCTCGAGGCCTTAAAAGAAAGCTGTAACACAGGACCTTTACTGAATAAAATCATACCCATTAATGTGTAGCACTGTTATGAGGTTAGTCTGTGAGCCTGGATGTCTTGATTTAGGATTTGGGCACTGTAAAAATCTCTGCAGGTTAACCATGGTCAGTGGGAGAAGCCCTACAGTCATACTTTCTCAAGATCATGCCCATAAAAGTGTTATAGTAATGGGTTGATTGCTGGTCTCAGGCCTTTACTTAATAAAGTCATGCGCATTAATGTGCTTAGCTGTTATGTTATGTTTAATCTGTGAGCCTGGATGTCTGGATGCTTGGGTTTTGAACAACTCAAATATTTGTTCCAGGGTTACCATGGTCGGAAGGAAAGCCTAAGAGAAGTGCACTTAACCCGGCCAGATCCTTACCCATAATAGTGTTATAGTAATGGGTGAGTCTGTGGGCCCAGGCCTTTACTGAATAAAATCATGTCTAATGTGTTACTGTTAAGGGGTTAATCATGCTTGGATGTCTGGGCGTAGGTTTGAATGTTTAAAGTTTCTTCCAGGTTTACCATGGTCGAAGTAAAGCCCTCTCTGATCGCATTAACCCGGCCAAGATCATGCCCATAAAAGTGTTATAGTAATGGGATGAGTTTCTGGTCCCAGGCCTTTAGTGAATAAGTCATACGCAGTAATGTGTAACTGTTATGGGGTTAGTCTGCTTGAGCCTGGATGTCTGGATTTAGGTTTTAGATGGCTAATATTTCTTCCAGAATTTACCATGGTCGAGTGGGAGCTTATCGAGAAGTAACACTTAACTCGGCCAAGATCATACCGATTATAGTGTTATAGTATTAGGGTGGTCTGTGGGCCCAGGCCTTTACTGAATAAAATTATGCTCAGTAATGTGTAACTGTTATGGGGTAGTCTGCAGCTTGGATGTCTGGATGTAGGTTTTGAATGGCAGATATTTCTTGGGGTTACCATTGTTGAGTGGGAAAGACTACGAGTCACGCACTTAAACGTGAATCATGCTTATAAAGTGTTATAGTAATGGGTTGAATCTGTGGGCCCAGGCCTTTAGTGAATAAAATCATGCCCAAATGTGTTCCTGTTATAGGGTTAGCCTGTGAGCATGGATGTCTGGTTAGGTTTTGAACTCTTAAATTTCTTGGGGTTAATATGGTCGAGTGGGAAAACCTACAAGAAGTCACTTAACCGGCCAATATCATGCCCCTAATAGTGTTATAATGGGTGAGTCTGTGGCCCAGGCCTTTACTGAATAAAATCATGTCTAGTAATGTTACTGTTAAGGGGTTAGTCACGCACTTGGATGTCTGGAGCGTAGGTTTTGAATGTTTAAAAGTTTCTTCCAGGTTTACCATGGTCAGTGAAAGCCTACGAGAAATGCTAACTTGGCCAAGATCATGCCCATAAAAGTGTTATAGTATTAGGATGAGTTTCACAGTCCCAGGCCTTTGCTGAATAAAGTCATACGCAGTAAAGTGTAACTGTTATGGGGTTGATCCTGTGAGCCTGGATGTCTGGTTAGGTTTTAGATATTCAATGTTTCTTCCAGGGTTACCATGGTCGGGATTGGAAAGCATCGAGAAGTCACATAACGGCCAAGATCATGCCTATAAAAGTGTTGTAGTAATGGGTTGAGTTTCTGAGCCCAGGCTTTTACTGAATAAAGTCATGCAGTAATGTATTTACTGTAATGGGATTAGTCTGTGAGCCTGGATGTCTGGACAATAGGATTTGAGCAGCTCAATTATTTGTTCCAGAATTTACCATGGTCGAGTGGGAAAGCCCTACGAGGAAGTCACACTTCGTCGGCCAAGATCATGCCCATAATAGTGTTGTGGTAATGGTGTGAGTCTGTGGTCCAGTCTTAAAGAAAGCTGTAAAACAGGACCTTTAGTGAATAAAATCATGCCCAATGTGTTACTGTTATGGGGTTAGTCTGTGAGCCTGGATGTCTGGATTTGGGTTTTACAGGCAGCAAAAATTTCTTCTAGTGTTACCTGCATGGTCGGAGTGGGAAAACCCTCTGAGAAGACACACTTAACTCGACCAAGATCCTTGCCTTGAAAAGTGTTATAATAATGGGGTGAATCTGTGGGGCCCAGCCCTTTTTATTGAATAAGTCATGCCCAGTAATGTGTTACTGTTATGGGGTTAGTCTGTGAGGCTGGATGTCTGGAGCGTAGGTTTTGAATGCTTAAAAGAAGTTTCTTCCAGGGTTACCACCGTAGTGATAGAAAACCTTCGAGAAGTCACACTTAAGCTGGCCAGATCATGCCCATAAAAGCGTTATAGTAATGGGTTGAGTTTCTGGGCCTAGGCCTTTGCCAGATAAGTCATACGCAGTAATGTGTAGCTGTTATGGGGTTAGTCTGTGAGCCTGGATGTCTGGATGAGTTTTGAGCAGCTCAAACATTTATTCCAGGAGTTACCATCAATTAGGAGTGGGAAGCATCACGAGTCACATAACCTGGCCAAGATCATGCCCATAATGGTGTTTTGTAGTAATAGAGGTAAGTCTGTGGGTCAAGGCCTTTACTGAATAAAAATCATGCCCAGTAATGGCTGTTACTGTTGAGTTAGTCTGTGTGCTTGGATGTCTGGGCGTGGGTTTTGAATGCTTAAAAACTTCAGCCAGGTTATCATGGTCGGAGTAAATAGCTGAGAAGTCACACTTAGCTTTGGCAAGATCACTGCCCATAGAAAGTGTTTATAGTAATTGGGTGAGTCTGTGGGTCAGGCCTTAAAGACAGCTGTAATACAGAGCCTTTACTGAATAAAATCATGCCCAGTAATGTGTTACTGTTATGGGGGTTAGTCTGAGCCTGGATGTCTGGGCGTAGGTTTTGAGCAGCTCAATTATTTGATCCAGGGTTACCATGGTGGGAATTGGGAAGACTACGAAGTCACACTTAACCCATTGAATCATGCCCATAATAATGTTATAGTAATGGAGATGAGTCTGTGGGCCCAGGCCATAACTGAATAAAATAATGTCCAGTAATGTATTGCTGTTATGGGGTTAGTCTTTGAGTCTGGATGTCTGGAAATAAATTTTATGCGGCAAAATTTCTTCCAGGGTTACTGTGGTCAGTGGGAAAGCCTCGTGAGTACGCACTTAACCGGCCAAGATCATGCCATAATAGTGTTATAGTAATGGAATGAGTCTGTGAGCTAGGCCATTACTGAATAAAATAATGTCAGTAATGTATTGCTGTTATGGGGTTAGTCTTGAGCCTGGATGTCTGGATTTAGGTTTGAGCAGCAAGAATTTCTACCAGGGTTACCATGGTCGAGTGGGAAAGCCTACGAGAAGTCACCTTAAGTCTGCCAAGATCATGCCCATAAAGAAGTGATGTAGTAATCAGTTGAGTTTCTGGGCCTAGGCCTTTGCTGAATAAAGTCACATGCAGTAATGTGTTTATGGGATTAATCTGTGAGCCTGGATGTCTGGGCGTAGGTTTTGGGCAGCTCAATTATTTGTTCCAGGGTTACCACATGTTAGAGTGGGAAAGCTTGCGAGAAGTCACACTTAACCCGGCCAAAGATCATGCCCATGAAAGTGTTATAGTAATGTGGTGAGTTTGTGGGACCAGACCTTAAAGAAAACTGTAATACAGGGCCTTTGATGAATAAATCATGCCCAATAATGTCTTGCTGTTGTAGGAGTTAGTCTTGAGCCTGGATGTCTGGAATCAGGTTTTTGAGCGGCAAAAATTTCTACCAAATTTACCATGTTAGAAAGTGGGAAAGCCTCGAAGTCACACTTAAGTCGTCCAAGATCCTTGCCTCATAAAAGTGTTGTAGTGTGGGTTGATTTCTGGGCCAGGCCTTTGCACTGAATAAAATCATGCCTAATGTGTGTTACTGTTATGAGGTTAGTCTATGAGCCTGGATGTCTGGATTTAGAGTTTTAAGCAGCTTTAAAATTTCTTCCAGTGTTAGCATGAGTAGAATTAGGAAAGCCTAGAAGTCACACTTAACCTGGCAGATCATGCCCATAATAGTGTTATAGTAATTGAATGAGTCTGTAGGCCCAGGCCATTACTGAATAAATAATGCCCAGTAATGTTGCTGTTATGGGGTTAGTCTGTGAGCCTGGATGTCTGGGCGTAGATTTGGGCGCTCAATTATTTGTTCAGTCAACATGATGCGATTGGGAAAGCCCTCGAGAAGTCACTCTTAACCCGGCCAGATCATGCCCATGAAAGTGTTATAGTAATGGGGTGAGTCTGGGTCAGGCCTTAAAAAACTGTAATACAGGGCCTTTAGTGAATAAAGTCATTTGATAAAGTGTTACTGTTATGGGGTTAGTCTGAGCCTGGATGTCTGGGCGTGGAGTTTTGAGCGTTCAAATATTTGTTCCAGGGTTACCATGGTGGTGGATTAGCGTCTGAGAAATCGGCTCTTCGGCCGGCCAATATCGCCTGGATGTCTGGACTTAGGTTTTGGGCAGCTTAAAAATTTCTTCCAGAGGTTACCACCGTAATTAGGTGGGAAAGCCTGCAAGAAGTCACACTTAACCCACATTAGGAATCATTCCCATTAGAGTTTTATAGCCAATGGCGTGGTCTGTTGGCCAGGCCTTTGCTGAATAAATCATGCCCAGTAATGTGTTACTGTTAAGGGGTTAGTCTGTGCTTGGATGTCTGGGCGTAGGTTTGAATGCTTAAAAGTTTCTTCCAGGGTTACCATGGTCGAATAAAGAAAACTGCAAGTCACATAACGGCCAAGATCAGGCCCATAAAAGTGTTGTAATAATGGGAGGTGATTTGTGCGCCCAGGCCTTTACTGAATAAATGTGCCCAGTAATGGCTGTTATGGGATTAGTCTGTGATCCTGGATGATCGGGCGTAGGTTTTGAGCGCTCAAATATTTGTTCCCAGGGTTACCATGGTCGAGTGGGAGAAAACCTACGAAGTCACCTATCCCGGCCAAGATCATGCCCCTAATAGTGTTATAGTAATGGAGTGAGTCTGTGAGCCCAGGCCTTTACTGAATAAAATCATGGCCAGTAATGTTGCTGTTATGGGGTTAAACTGGATGTTTGGATTTAGGTTTTGAGATAGCAATATTTCTTCCAGAATTTACCATGAGTCGAGTGGCGTCAAGTGGCCCAAACTGGCAAATATCGCCTGGATGAAGCAAGTGAATGTTTGGACTTATGTTTTGAGCGGCAAAATTCCTTCTATGGCTGCCATGGTGGAGTGGGAAAGCCTGCGAGTACACTTAACCCGACCAAGCTCATGCCCCATAATAGCGTTATAGTAATGGTGTGAGTGTTTGGGCCCCAGCCCAACCTTTACTGAATAAAATCATGCCCAGTAATGTGTTGCAGTTACGAGGTTAGACTGTGAACCTGGATGTCTGAATTTAGGTTTTGAGAATGCTTCAATATTTCTTCCAGGTTACAATGGTCCAGGTAGGAAAACCTTGAGAGAAGTCACATAACCGGCCAAGATCATGCCCCATTAAAGTGTTGTATTAATGGGTTGAGTTTCGAGCCCCAGACCTTTGAATAAAGTCATACGCAGTAATGTGTTACTGTTATGGTATTAGTCTGTGAGCCTGGATGTCTGGACGTAGTTTTGAGCGCTCAGTTATTTGTTCAGGTTTACAATGGTCAGTGGAAAAGCCTGAAGTCACCCCATAACCCAGCCAAGATCATGACCATAAAGTTTTATGTGGCCAGGTTTATTCTTTAGGCCCAGGCACACCAGATAAAATCATGCCCAGTAATGATTGCTGTTATGGGATTAGTCTTGAACCTGGATATCTAGACTTAGTTTTTGAAATGTTAAAATTTCTTCAGGGTTACCATGGTGGTCAAAACTGTCAAGAAGTCGCGGGCCTTGGCCAAGTTGACTGGATGTCTGGACTTAGCTTTTGAATGCTTAAAAACTTATTCCAGGTTTCCCATGGTCCGAGTGGGAAGCGTCGAGCATTTAACCTGGCCAATAACGACTGGATGAAGCGCCTGGAAATTTGGGCTTAGGTTTTGAGCATAAAATTTCTTCCAGGAGTTACCATGGTTGAGGTTAAAGCGTCAGTCGCACTTAACCCCGGCCAAGATCGGCTAGATGAGCGCCTGGATGTCTGGACTTAGGTTTTGAGCAGCAAATTTTTTTTTTTAGAGGTTACAATGGTCAAGTGGAAAGCTTATTTATCCTGGCGAATATAAGCCTGCATGAAACAACCTGAATGTTTGGGCTTAGGTTTTGAGCGCTTAGAAGTTTCATGAAGTTATCATGGATGGTGGGAAAGCGTCAGGAAGTCGAACTTAACCTGGCTATGTTGGAGGCTGGATGAAGCGCCTGGATGTTGGGCTTAGGTTTTGAACACTTAAAAATTTCATCCAGGGTTGCGGGGGTTTTCAGTGAAAAGTCGTCAGTTGCACCTAACCGACCAATATGTCGGCTGGAAGAAGCGCCTTGATGTCTGGACCAGTTTTGAATGTAAAAATTGTTCTAGGTTTTACCACCATGGATTGAGTGGAAAGTGTCAAGAAGTCAAATATAACCCAGCCAAGTTCGGCTGGATGAAGCTCCTGGATGTTTGAGGTTAGGTTGAATGCTTAAAAATTTCATTCAGGTGGCAGGGAATGAGTGAATAAGTCCTCTGAGAAGTCACTTTTCTTTCGGCCAATATCGGCTGGATGAAGCACCTGGATGTCTGGACATGGGTTTTGAATACTTAAAAAAGAAGTTCCTCCAGGGTAACCATGGTCGGAGTGGGAAAGCATCCGAGGAAGTAGCGCCTTGGCCAATGGCCTGGAGTAAAGCGCGCGGATGTCTGGACAGCGTTTTGAGCGGCAAAAATGTTTTCCCACGATTACCATGAGTGAGTTGGAAAGCCTCAGAAGTTGCAATTAACTTGGCCAAGATCATGCCCATAAAATGTATAATAATGGGGTGGGTGTGGGCCCAGGCTAAAGAACTGTAATCTTGGGCCTTTGCTAAATAAAATCATGCCCGGTGAGTGTTACTGTTATGGGAGTTAGTCTGTGAGCCTGGATGTCTGGACTTATGATTTAGCGCTTACAAATTTCTTCCATGATTACCCGCGATTAGTGGGAAAGCCTCAGAAAGTTGCAATTAACCAGGCGAAGATCGAGTAGATGAGTGCCTGGATGTCTGGACTTAAGTTTTAAATGCTTAAAATTTCCTCCAGGAGTTACCATGGTGGAGTTAGAGAAAGTGTCGAGAAGTCATGCTTAACCCGACCAATATTGCCTGTATAAAGTGCCTGGATGTTTGAGTTAAGTTTTGTAGCAAAAAATTATTTCAGGGTTACCATGGATTTGAGTGGAAAAGTGTCAGTCAGAACTTAACCGGAGCAATATTGCCTGGATGAAGCGCCTGGATGCCTGGGGTTAGGTTTCATGGCTCACAGAATTTCCTCAGGGTCGGTAAGAATTAAGTGGAAAAACTCTGTAGTAGCACCTATTCACGGCCACATCTGCTAGATGAGGTGCCTGATGTAGTCTTAGAGTTTAGAAAGCTTCAAAAAATTTCTTTCAAGTTTACCATGGACAAGTGAAACCATCACCAAGAAGTCAAACTTAACTCGGCCAAGTTTGGCTAGATAAGTGACTGGATGTTTGGGGTTAGGTTTTAAGCGTTTAAAAATTAATCCAGGGTGGTGAAATTCGAGTGGGAAGAAGTCCAGTAAATAGCACCTATCACGGCCAAGATCGACTAGATGAAGTGCCTGGATGTCTGGTCTTAGGTTTTGAAAACATAAAAATTTCTTTCAGAGTTACCATGGTCAGTGGAAAAGTGTTCTAAGTAGCACTTAACCCAGCCAAAAAATCAGCTGAATAATGGCGTCTGGATCTTTGGCCTTAAGTTTTCTTAACAAAAATTTCACTCCAGGAGTTACTATGGTGAGTGGGGAAAGCCTATGAAATCACATAACCCAGCCAAGATCATGCCATAATAGTGTTATAGTAATGGAATGAGTCTGTGGGCCCAGGCCTTTATTGAATAAATCATGCCCAATGTGTGTTACTGTTGTGGAGTTAGTCTGTGAGCCTGTAGATGTCTGAATTTAGGTTTTGAGCAGCAAATTTCTTCCAGGAGATTTACCATGAGTCAGTGGGAAAAACCTACCAGAGTCACCTTAATCCGGCAAGATCATGCCATAAAGTGTTATAGTAATGGGAGTTGTGGGCCCAGACCTTTGCTGAATAAAGAGTCATACGCAGTAATGTGTTACTGTTAAGGGGTTAGTCTGTGTGTGCTTGGATGTCTGGACATGGGTTTGAATGCTTAAAGTTTCTTGAGAGTTACCATGGGCAGTGGAAAGCCTACGAAGTCACACTTAAGTGACCAAGATCATGCCCATAATAGTGTTGTAATAATGGGGTGAGTTTGGAGCCCAGGCCTTTACTAGATAAATCATGCCAGTAATGTGTAGCTGTTATGGGAGTTAGTCATCAGCCTGGATGTCTGGATTTAGGTTTGGGCAGCAAAAATTTCTACCAGGTTACCATGATGGAGTGGGAAAGCCTCACAGTCACATAACCCGGCCAAAGATCATGCCCATGAAAGTGTTAAAGTAATGGGGTGAGTCTGTGGATCAGGACTTAAAAACAGCTGTAATACAAGGGCCTTTACTGGAATAAAATCATGCCCAATCGTCTGTGCTGTTATGGGAGTTAGTCTGTGGCCTGGATGTCTGGGCGTAAGGTTTTGAGCAGCTCAAATATTTGTTCCAGGAGTTACCATGAGTCGAGTTGGAAAGCATCTGAGAATTCACATAACAGGCCAAGATCATGTGCCCAAAATAGTGTTATAGTATAGGAGTGAGTCTATGGGCTCAGGCCTTTGCTGAATAAAATCATGCCCAGTGTGTGTTATTGTAATGGGAGGTTAGTCTGTGAGCCTGGACGTCTGGATTTAGGTTTTGAATGCTTCAATATTTCTTCCAGGGTTACCATGAGTGGTGGAAGCCTCACGAGGAAGTCACATAACCCGGCCATAATCATGCCCTTGAAAGTGTCATAGTACTGGGGTGAGTTTGTGTTCCCAGACCTTAAAAAGCTGTAAATGCAGGCCAGCTAGTGAATAAAGTCATGCCCAATGTGTGTAACTGTTATGGGGTTAGTCTTCTTGAGCCTGGATGTCTGGTTAGGTTTTGGAATGTTAAAAATTTCAATATTCAAAGGGTTTACCGTAGTCGAGTGGGAAAGCATATGAGAAGTCACACTTAACCGGCCGAGATCATGCCCATAATAGTGTTATGTAATACAGGGTGAGTCTGTAGGCCCCCAGGCCTTTACTGAATAAAATCCTGCCCAGTATTATTATTTACTGTAATGGGGAGTGAGCCTGGATGTCTGGATTTAGGTTTTAGATAGCACAATATTTCTTGAGGTTACCATGGTCAGGTAGGAAAACCTACAAAAGTCACACTTAGCAGCCAGAATAATGCCATGAAAGTGTTATTTATAGTAATGGGAGTGAGTTTGTTGGCCCATGCCTTGAAAGCTGTAATACAGAGCCTTTACTGAATAAATCATGCCAGTAATGTCTTGCTGTTATGGGGATAGTCTTGAGCCTGGATATCTGGACTTAATTTTTGAAATGTTAAATTTGTCCAGGGTTACCATGGTCGAGTGGGAAAGCATATAAGAAGTCACATAGCAGCCAAGATCATGCCCATAATAGTGTTATAGTAATGGGGTGAGTCTGTGGGCCCCAGAGCGCTACTGAGATAAAATCATGCCCAGTAATGTGTAACTGTTATGAGGTTAGTCTGTGTGCCTGGATGTCTGGATTTAGGTTTTGAATGCTTCAATATTTCTTCAGGGTTACCATGGTGGTGGGAGAAACCTACGAGAAGTCACACTTAAGTCGGCCAAGATCATGCCTATGAAAGTGTTATAGTAATGTGGTGAGTCTGTGAGTCAGGCCTTAAAGAGCTGCAATACAGGGCCTTTAGTAAATAAAATCTTGCCCAATGTCGCGTTACTGTTATGGGAGTTAATCTGTGGAGCCTGGATGCCTGGATTTTGGTTTTGAACTCTTAAGAAAGTTTCTTCCAGACTCATGGTCGACTAGAGAAGCCTATGAGAAGTCACATCGCCGACCAAGATCATGCCCATAATAGTTTTGTAATAATGGGGTGAGTTTGTGAGCCCAGGCGCTACTGAATAAAATAATGCCCAGTAATGTGTTACTGTTGTAGGATTAGTCTGTGATCCTGGATGTCTGGGCGTAGGTTTTGAGCGCTCAAATATTTAATTTCCAGAGGTTACCATGGTCGAGTGGGAGAAAACCAACGAGAAGTCATACTTTACCCGGCCAAGATCATGCTGAAAGTGTTATAGTAATGGAGTGAGTCTTTGGGTCCAGGCTTTAAAGAAAACAGTAATACAGGGCCTTTAGTAAGATAAAATCATGCCCAGTAATGTGTTACTGTTATGGGGTTGATCTGTGAGCCTGGATGTCTGGATTTAGATTTTGAACCCTTAAAAATTTCTTCAGGAGTTACCATGGTCGGAGTGGGTAAGCATACGAGAAGTCACATAACCCGACCAAGATCATGCCCATGTAAAATGTGATAGTAATGTGGTGAGTTTGTAGGCTCAGGCCTTTACTGAATAAAGTCATGCCTAGTAATTTGTTACTGTTATAGGGGTTAGTCTGTGAGGCTGGATGTCTGGGCGTAGGTTTGAACTCTTAAGTTTCTTCCAGGGTTACCATGGTCGAGTAAGAAAGCCTACAAGAAGTCACACTGCTGCAGCCAAGATCATGCACATAATAGTGTTAGAGTAATGGGGTGAGTCTGTGGGCCCAGACCTTTACTGAATAAAATCATGCCCAGTAATGTGTATCTGTTATGGGGTTAGTCTGTTAGCCTGGATGTCTGGATTTAGGTTTTGAATGCTTCAATATTTCTTCCAGGGTTACCATGCTCGAGTGGGAAAGCATCACGAGAATTCACATAACCCAGCCAAGATCATGCCCATAAAAGTTTTATAGTAATGGGGTGAGTCTTTGGGTCCAGGCTTTAAAGAAAGCTGTAATACAGGGCCTTTAGTGAATAAAATCATGCCCAGTAATGTGTTACTGTTATGGGGTTAGTCTGTGAGCCTGGATGCCTGGATTTAGTTTTGAACCCTTAAAAATTTCTTCCAGGGTTACCATGGTCGAGTGGGTAAGCATACGAGAAGTCACACTTAACCCGACCAAGATCATGCCCATAAAAATGTGATAGTAATGTGGTGAGTTTGTGGGCTCAGGCCTTTACTGAATAAAGTCATGCCTAGTAATTTGTTACTGTTATAGGGTTAGTCTGTGAGGCTGGATGTCTGGACGTAGGTTTTGAACTCTTAAAAAGTTTCTTCCAGGGTTACCATGGTCGAGTAAGAAAGCCTACAAGAAGTCACACTTAACACGGCCAAGATCATGCACATAATAGTGTTAGAGTAATGGGGTGAGTCTGTGGGCCCAGACCTTTACTGAATAAAATCATGCCCAGTAATGTGTATCTGTTATGGGGTTAGTCTGTTAGCCTGGATGTCTGGATTTAGGTTTTGAATGCTTCAATATTTCTTCCAGGGTTACCATGCTCGAGTGGGAAAGCATACGAGAATTCACACTTAACCCGGCCAAGATCATGCCCATAAAAGTTTTATAGTAATGGGGTGAGTCTGTGGGCCCAGGCCTTTACTGAATAAAATCATGCCCAGTAATGTGTTACTGTTATGGGGTTAGTCTGTGAGCCTGGATGTCTGGATTTAGGTTTTTGAATGCTTCAATATTTCTTCCAGGGTTACCATGGTCGAGTGGGAAAACCTACAAGAAGTCACACTTAACCCGGCCAAGATAATGCCCATGAAAGTGTTATAGTAATGGGGTGAGTTTGTTGGCCCATGCCTTAAAGAAAACTGTAATACAGGGCCTTTAGTGAATAAAATCATGCCCAGTAATGTGTAACTGTTAGGGTGTTAGTCTGTGAGCCTGGATGTCTGGATTTAGGCTTTGAAATGTTAAAAATTTCTTCAAGGGTTACCATGGTCGAGTGGGAAAGCCTACGAGAAGTCACACTTAACCCGCCGAGCTCATGCCCATAATAGTGTTATAGTAGTTGGGTGAGTCTGTGGGCCCAGGCCTTTACTGAATAAAATCATGCCCAGTAATGTGTTATTATAATGGGGTTAGTCTGTGAGCCTGGATGTCTGGATTTAGGTTTTGAATGCTTCAATATTTCTTCCAGGGTTACCATGGTCGAGTGGGAAAACCTACAAGAAGTCACACTTAACCCGGCCAAGATCATGCCCATGAAAGTGTTATAGTAATGGGGTGAGTTTGTTGGCCCATGCCTTAAAGAAAACTGTAATACAGGGCCTTTACTGAATAAAATCATGCCCAGTAATGTGTTACTGTTATGGGGTTAGTCTGTGAGCCTGGATGTCTGGATTTAGGTTTTGAATGTTTCAATATTTGTTCCAGGGTTACCATGGTCAAGTGGGAAAACCTACGAGAAGTCACGCTTAACCCGGCCAAGATCATGCCAATAAAAGTGTTATAGTAATGGGGTGAGTTTGTGGGCCCATGCCTTAAAGAAAACTGTAATACATGGTACTTACTGAATAAAATCATGCCCAGTAATGTGTAGCTGTTATGGGGTTAGTCTGTGAGCCTGGATGTCTGGACGTAGGTTTTGAACGCTCAAAAATTTGACCCAGGGTTACCATGGTCGAGTGGGAAAGCCTACGACAAGTCACACTTAACCCGGCCAAGATCATTTCCATAAAAGTTTTATAGTTATGGGGTGAGTCTGTTGGCCCAGGCCTTTACTGAATAAAATCATACCCAGTAATGTGTTACTGTTATGGGGTTAGTCTGTGAGCCTGGATGTCTGGGACGTAGGTTTTGAATGCTCAAACATTTGTTCCAGGGTTACCATGGTCGTGTGGATTAGCGTCCGAGAAGTCGCATTTAAACCGGCCAATATCGCCTGGATGTCTGGATTTAGATTTTGAATGCTTAAAAACTTCTTCCAGGGTTACCATGGTCGAAAGGGAAAGACTACGAGAAGTCACACTTAACCCGGCCAAGATCCTGCCCTTTAATAGTGTTATAGTAATGGAGTGAGTCTGCGGGCCCAGGCTTTTACTCAATGAAATCAAGCCCAGTAATGTGTTACTGTTAAGGGGTTAGTCTGTGTGCTTGGATGTCAGGACGTAGGTTTTGAAAGCTTAAAAGTTTCTTCCAGGGTTACCATGGTCGAGTATGAAAGCCTACGAGAAGTCACACTTAACCCGGCCAAGATCATGCCCATAATAGTGTTGTAACAATGGGGTGAGTTTGTGGGCCCAGGTCTTTACTGAATAAAATCATTCCCAGTAATGTGTTACTGTTATTGGGTTAGTCTGTGAGCCTGGATGTCTGAATTTAGGTTTTGAAAGCTTAAAAATTTCTTCCAGGGTTACCATGGTCGAGTGGGAAAGCCTACGAGAAGTCACACTTAACGCGGCCAAGATCACGCCTGTTATAGTAATGGGGTGAGTCTGTGGGCACAGGCCTTTATTAAATAAAATCATTCCCAGTAATGTGGTACTGTGATGGGGTTAGTCTGTGAGCCTGGATGTCTGGACCTAGGTTTTGAATTGTTAAAAATTTCTTCCAGGCTTACCGTGGTCGAGTGGGAAAGCATACGAGAAGTCACACTTAACCCGGCCAAGATCATGACCATAATAGTGTCATAGTAATGTGGTGAGTCTGTGGGCCCAGGCCTTTACTGAATAAAATCATGCCCAGAAATCCGTAACTATTATGGGGTTAGTCTGTGAGCCTGGATGTCTGGATATAGGTTTTGAATGCTTCAATATTTCTTCCAGGGTTACCATGGTCGAGTGGGAAAGCATACGAGAAGTCACACTTAACTCGGCCAAGCTCATGCCCATTATAGTGTTATAGTAATGGGGTGAGTCTGTAGGCCCAGGCCTTTACTGAATAAAATTATGCCCAGTAATGTGTACTTGTTATGGGGTTAGTCTGTGAGCCTGGATGTCTGGACGTAGGTTTTGAACCGCTCAATTATTTGTTCCAGGGTTACCATGGTCGAGTGGGAAAGCCTACGAGAAGTCACACTTACGTCGGCCAAGATCATGCCCATAATAGTGTTGTAGTAATGGGGTGAGTCTGTGGGTCCAGGCCTTAAAGACAGCTGCAATACAGGGCCTTTACTGAATAAAATCATGCCCAGTAATATGTAGCTGTTATGGGGTTAGTCTGTGAGCCTGGATGTCTGGAAGTAGGTTTTGAACGCTCAAACATTTGTTCCAGGGTTACCATGGTCGAGTGGGAAAGCCTACGAGAAGTCACACTTACGTCGGCCAAGATCACGCCCATAATAGTGTTGTGGTAATGGTGTGAGTCTGTGGGTCGAAGTCTTAAAGAAAGCTGTAAAACAGGACCTTTAGTGAATAAAATCATGCCCAGTAATGTGTTACTGTTATGGGGTTAGTCTGTGAGCCTGGTTTTCTGGATTTAGGTTTTGAACGCTTTAAAATTTCTTCCAGGGCTACCATGGTCGAGTGGGAAAACCTACGAAAAGACACACTTAACTCGGCCAAGATCATGCCCATGAAATTGTTATAGTAATGGGGTGAATCTGTGGGCCCAGGCCTTTACTGAATAAAGTCATGCCCAGTAATTTGTTATTGTTATGGGGTTAGTCTGTGAGCCTGGATGTCTGGATTTAGGTTTTGAACGCTTAAAACTTTCTTCTAGTGTTACCATGGTCGAGTGGGAAAACCTACGAGAAGACACACTTAACTCGGCCAAGATCATGCCCTTGAAAGTGTTATAATAATGGGGTGAATCTGTGGGCCCAGCCCTTTATTGAATAAAGTCATGCCCAGTAATGTGTTACTGTTATGGGGTTAGTCTGTGAGGCTGGATGTCTGGACGTAGGTTTTGAATGCTTAAAAGTTTCTTCCAGGGTTACCATGGTCGAGTAAGAAAACCTTCGAGAAGTCACACTTAACCTGGCCAAGATCATGCCCATAAAAGCGTTATAGTAATGGGTTGAGTTTCTGGGCCTAGGCCTTTACTGAATAAAGTCATACGCAGTAATGTGTAGCTGTTATGGGGTTAGTCTGTGAGCCTGGATGTCTGGATGTAGGTTTTGAACGCTCAAACATTTGTTCCAGGGTTACCATGGTCGAGTGGGAAAGCATACGAGAATTCACACTTAACCTGGCCAAGATCATGCCCATAATAGTGTTTTAGTAATGGGGTAAGTCTGTGGGTCCAGGCCTTTACTGAATAAAATCATGCCCAGTAATGTGTTACTGTTAAGGGGTTAGTCTGTGTGCTTGGATGTCTGGACGTAGGTTTTGAATGCTTAAAAACTTCAACCAGGGTTATCATGGTCGAGTGGGAAAGCCTTTGAGAAGTCACACTTAACCCGGCCAAGATCATGCCCATGAAAGTGTTATAGTAATTGGGTGAGTCTGTGGGTCCAGGCCTTAAAGACAGCTGTAATACAGAGCCTTTACTGAATAAAATCATGCCCAGTAATGTGTTACTGTTATGGGGTTAGTCTGTGAGCCTGGATGTCTGGACGTAGGTTTTGAACGCTCAATTATTTGATCCAGGGTTACCATGGTCGAGTGGGAAAGACTACGAGAAGTCACACTTAACCCGGCCAAGATCATGCCCATAATAATGTTATAGTAATGGAATGAGTCTGTGGGCCCAGGCCATAACTGAATAAAATAATGTCCAGTAATGTATTGCTGTTATGGGGTTAGTCTTTGAGTCTGGATGTCTGGAAATAAATTCTGTGAGCTTAAAAATTTCTTTCAGGGTTACCATGGACAAGTGGGAAACCATCCAAGAAGTCAAACTTAACTCGGCCAAGTTTGGCTAGATGAAGTGACTGGATGTTTGGGGTTAGGTTTTAAACGTTTAAAAATTTAATCCAGGGTGGTGGGGGTCGAGTGGGAAAGAGTCCAGTAAATAGCACCTATCACGGCCAAGATCGACTAGATGAAGTGCCTGGATGTCTGGTCTTAGGTTTTGAAAGCTTAAAAATTTCTTTCAGGGTTACCATGGTCGAGTGGAAAAGTGTTCTAGAAGTAGCACTTAACCCGGCCAAGATCAGCTGAATGACGCGTCTGGATCTTTGGCCTTAAGTTTTCAACGCTTAAAAATTTCTTCCAGGGTTACCATGGTCGAGTGGGAAAGCCTACAAGAAGTCACACTTAACCCGGCCAAGATCATTCCCATTAGAGTTTTATAGTAATGGGGTGAGTCTGTTGGCCCAGGCCTTTACTGAATAAAATCATGCCCAGTAATGTGTTACTGTTATGGTATTAGTCTGTGAGCCTGGATGTCTGGACGTAGGTTTTGAGCGCTCAGTTATTTGTTCCAGGTTTACAATGGTCGAGTGGAAAAGCCTATGAGAAGTCACACTTAACCCAGCCAAGATCATGACCATAAAAGTTTTATAGTAATAGGTTTATTCTTTAGGCCCAGGCTTTTACTGAATAAAATCATGCCCAGTAATGATTGCTGTTATGGGATTAGTCTTGAGCCTGGATATCTAGACTTAGTTTTGAAATGTTAAAAATTTCTTCCAGGGTTACCATGGTCGAGAGTTGAAACTGTCCAAGAAGTCGAGCTTAACCCGCCAAGTTCGGCTGGATGTCTGGACTTAGCTTTTGAATGCTTAAAAACTTGTTCCAGGTTTCCCATGGTCGAGTGGGAAAGCGTCCGAGAAGTCACATTTAACCTGGCCAATAACGACTGGATGAAGCGCCTGGAAATTTGGGCTTAGGTTTTGAGCACTTAAAAATTTCTTGCAGGGTTACCATGGTTGAGGTGAAAAGCGTCCGAGAAGTCGCACTTAACCCGGCCAAGATCGGCTAGATGAAGCGCCTGGATGTCTGGACTTAGGTTTTGAACGCACATTTTTTTTTTTTTTTAGGTTACAATGGTCAAGTGGAAAAGCTTATTTATCCTGGCGAATATCGCCTGCACGAAACGCCTGAATGTTTGGGCTTAGGTTTTGAGCGCTTAAAAGTTTCCGCCAGGGTTATCATGGATGAGTGGGAAAGCGTCCAGGAAGTCGAACTTAACCTGGCTATGTTCGACTGGATGAAGCGCCTGGATGTTTGGGCTTAGGTTTTGAACACTTAAAAATTTCATCCAGGGTTGCGGGGTTTTTCAGTGAAAAAGTCGTCCGAGAAGTTGCACCTAACTTGACCAATATCGGCTGGAAGAAGCGCCTTGATGTCTGGACTTAAGTTTTGAATGCTTAAAAAATTGTTCTAGGTTTACCATGGTTGAGTGGGAAAGTGTCCAAGAAGTCAAATATAACCCAGCCAAGTTCGGCTGGATGAAGCTCCTGGATGTTTGGGGTTAGGTTTCGAATGCTTAAAAATTTCATTCAGGGTGGCAGGGAATGAGTGAATAAGTCCTCTGAGAAGTCGCACCTAACTCGGCCAATATCGGCTGGATGAAGCACCTGGATGTCTGGACATAGGTTTTGAATACTTAAAAAAGTTCCTCCAGGGTAACCATGGTCGAGTGGGAAAGCATCCGAGAAGTAGCACTTAACCCGGCCAATATAGCCTGGGTAAAGCGCATGGATGTCTGGACTAACATTTTGAACGCTTAAAAATGTTTTCCACGATTACCATGGTCGAGTTGGAAAGCCTCAGAGAAGTTGCAATTAACCGGCCAAGATCATGCCCATAAAAATGTTATAATAATGGGGTGAGATTGTGGGCCCAGGCCCTAAAGAAAACTGTAATCTTGGGCCTTTGCTAAATAAAATCATGCCGGTGAAGTGTTACTGTTATGGGGTTAGTCTGTGAGCCTGGATGTCTGGACTTATGATTTAAACGCTTACAAATTTCTTCCATGATTACCACGGTCGAGTGGGAAAGCCTCAGAGAAGTTGCAATTAACCAGGCGAAGATCGGCTAGATGAAGTGCCTGGATGTCTGGACTTAAGTTTTAAATGCTTAAAAATTTCCTCCAGGGTTACCATGGTGGAGTTGGAAAGTGTCCGAGAAGTCGCACTTAACCCGGCCAATATTGCCTGTATAAAGTGCCTGGATGTTTGGGGTTAAGTTTTAAACGCTAAAAAATTATTTCAGGGTTACCATGGTTGAGTGGAAAAGTGTCCGAGAAGTCAGAACTTAACCCGGGCAATATTGCCTGGATGAAGCGCCTGGATGCCTGGGGTTAGGTTTTAAACGCTTACAAATTTCCTCCAGGGTCGTGGGGGTCGAGTGGGAAAAACTCTATGAAGTAGCACCTATTACGGCCAACATCTGCTAGATGAGGTGCCTAGATGTCTAGTCTTAGGTTTTGAAAGCTTAAAAATTTCTTTCAGGGTTACCATGGACAAGTGGGAAACCATCCAAGAAGTCAAACTTAACTCGGCCAAGTTTGGCTAGATGAAGTGACTGGATGTTTGGGGTTAGGTTTTAAACGTTTAAAAATTTAATCCAGGGTGGTGGGGGTCGAGTGGGAAAGAGTCCAGTAAATAGCACCTATCACGGCCAAGATCGACTAGATGAAGTGCCTGGATGTCTGGTCTTAGGTTTTGAAAGCTTAAAAATTTCTTTCAGGGTTACCATGGTCGAGTGGAAAAGTGTTCTAGAAGTAGCACTTAACCCGGCCAAGATCAGCTGAATGACGCGTCTGGATCTTTGGCCTTAAGTTTTTCAACGCTTAAAAATTTCCTCCAGGGTTACTATGGTCGAGTGGGAAAGCCTACGGGAAATCACACTTAACCCGGCCAAGATCATGCCCATAATAGTGTTATAGTAATGGAATGAGTCTGTGGGCCCAGGCCTTTATTGAATAAAATCATGCCCAGTAATGTGTTACTGTTATTGGGTTAGTCTGTGAGCCTGGATGTCTGAATTTAGGTTTTGAACGCTTAAAAATTTCTTCCAGGGTTACCATGGTCGAGTGGGAAAACCTACCAGAAGTCGCACTTAATCCGGCCAAGATCATGCCCATAAAAGTGTTATAGTAATGGGGGAGTTGTGTGGCCCAGACCTTTACTGAATAAAGTCATACGCAGTAATGTGTAGCTGTTATGGGGTTAGTCTGTGAGCCTGGATGTCTGGACGTAGGTTTTGATGGCTTAAAAGTTTCTTCCAGGGTTACCATGGTCGAGTGGGAAAACCTACCAGAAGTCGCACTTAATCCGGCCAAGATCATGCCCATAAAAGTGTTATAGTAATGGGGTGAGTTTGTGGGCCCAGACCTTTACTGAATAAAGTCATACGCAGTAATGTGTAGCTGTTATGGGGTTAGTCTGTGAGCCTGGATGTCTGGACGTAGGTTTTGATGGCTTAAAAGTTTCTTCCAGGTTTACCATGGTCGAATGGGAAAGCCTACGAGAAGTCACACTTAGCCCGACCAAGATCATGCCCATAAAAATGTGATAGTAATGGGGTGAATTTGTGGGCTCAGGCCTTTACTGAATAAAGTCATGCCGAGTAATTTGTTACTGTTATAGGGTTAGTCTGTGAGGCTGGATGTCTGGACGTAGGTTTTGAACCCTTAAAAGTTTCTTCCAGGGTTACCATGGTCGAGTGGGAAAGCCTACGAGAAGTCACACTTAAGTCGGCCAAGATCATGCCTATGAAAGTGTTATAGTAATGTGGTGAGTCTGTGAGTCCAGGCCTTAAAGAGAGAGCTGTAATACAGGGCCTTTAGTAAATAAAATCTTGCCCAGTAATGCGTTACTGTTATGGGGTTAATCTGTGAGCCTGGATGTCTGGATTTTGGTTTTGAACTCTTAAAAGTTTCTTCCAGGGTTACCATGGTCGAGTGGGTAAGCATCACGAGAAGTCACACTTAACCCGACCAAGATCATGCCCATAAAAATGTGATAGTAATGTGGTGAGTTTGTGGGCTCAGGCCTTTACTGAATAAAGTCATGCCTAGTAATTTGTTACTGTTATAGGGTTAGTCTGTGAGGCTGGATGTCTGGACGTAGGTTTTGAACTCTAAAAAGTTTCTTCCAGGGTTACCATGGTCGAGTAAGAAAGCCTACAAGAAGTCACACTTAACACGGCCAAGATCATGCACATAATAGTGTTAGAGTAATGGGGTGAGTCTGTGGGCCCAGACCTTTACCGAATAAAATCATGCCCAGTAATGTGTATCTGTTATTGGGTTAGTCTGTTAGCCTGGATGTCTGGAATTAGGTTTTGAATGCTTCAATATTTCTTCCAGGGTTACCATGGTCGAGTGGGAAAGCCTACGAGAAGTCACACTTAAGTCGTCCAAGATCATGCCCCATAACAGTGTTGTAATAATGGGGTGAGTTTGTGGGCCCAGGCCTTTACTGAATAAAATCATGCCCTGTAATGTGTTACTGTTAAGGGGTTAGTCTGTGTGCTTGGATGTCTGGACATAGGTTTTGAATGCTTAAAAGTTTCTTGAGAGTTACCATGGACGAGTGGGAAAGCCTACGAGAAGTCACACTTAAGTCGACCAAGATCATGCCCATAATAGTGTTGTAATAATGGGGTGAGTTTGTGGGCCCAGGCCTTTACTGAATAAAATCATGCCCAGTAATGTGTAACTGTTATGGGGTTAGTCTGTCAGCCTGGATGTCTGGATTTAGGTTTTGAACGCTTAAAAATTTCTACCAGGGTTACCATGGTCGAGTGGGAAAGCCTACGAGAAGTCACACTTAACCCGGCCAAGATCATGCCCATGAAAGTGTTATAGTAATGGGGTGAGTCTGTGGATCCAGGACTTAAAGACAGCTGTAATACAGGGCCTTTACTGAATAAAATCATGCCCAGTAATGTGTTACTGTTATGGGGTTAGTCTGTGAGCCTGGATGTCTGGACGTAGGTTTTGAACGCTCAAATATTAGTTCCAGGGTTACCATGGTCGAGTTGGAAAGCATACGAGAATTCACACTTAACTGGGCCAAGATCATGCCCATAATAGTGTTATAGTATAGGAGTGAGTCTATGGGCTCAGGCCTTTACTGAATAAAATCATGCCCAGTAATGTGTTATTGTAATGGGGTTAGTCTGTGAGCCTGGACGTCTGGATTTAGGTTTTGAATGCTTCAATATTTCTTCCAGGGTTACCATGGTCGAGTGGGAAAGCCTACGAGAAGTCACACTTAACCCGGCCATAATCATGCCCATGAAAGTGTCATAGTACTGGGGTGAGTTTGTGTTCCCAGGCCTTAAAGAAAACTGTAATGCAGGCCCTTTAGTGAATAAAGTCATGCCCAGTAATGTGTAACTGTTATGGGGTTAGTCTGTGAGCCTGGATGTCTGGATTTAGGTTTTGGAATGTTAAAAAAATTTCTTCAAGGGTTACCATGGTCGAGTGGGAAAGCATATGAGAAGTCACACTTAACCCGGCCGAGATCATGCCCATAATAGTGTTATAGTAATGGGGTGAGTCTGTGGGCCCAGGCCTTTACTGAATAAAATCCTGCCCAGTAATGTGTTACTGTAATGGGGTGAGCCTGGATGTCTGGATTTAGGTTTTGAATGCTTCAATATTTCTTCCAGGGTTACCATGGTCGAGTGGGAAAACCTACAAGAAGTCAAACTTAACCCGGCCAAGATCATGCCCATGAAAGTGTTTTAGTAATGGGGTGAGTTTGTTGGCCCATGCCTTAAAGAAAACTGTAATACAGGGCCTTTACTGAATAAAATCATGCCCAGTAATGTCTTGCTGTTATGGGGATAGTCTTGAGCCTGGATATCTGGACTTAGTTTTTGAAATGTTAAAAATTTCTTCCAGGGTTACCATGGTCGAGTGGGAAAGCATACAAGAAGTCACACTTAACCCGGCCAAGATCATGCCCATAATAGTGTTATAGTATAGGGGTGAGTCTGTGGGCCCAGGCCTTTACTGAATAAAATCATGCCCAGTAATGTGTAACTGTTATGGGGTTAGTTTGTGAGCCTGGATGTCTGGATTTAGGTTTTGAATGCTTCAATATTTCTTCCAGGGTTACCATGGTCGAGTGGGAAAACCTACGAGAAGTCTCACTTAACTCGCCAAGATCATGCCCATGAAAGTGTCATAGTAATGGGGTGAGTTTGTGTTCCCAGGCCTTAAAGAAAACTATAATGCAGGCCCTTTAGTGAATAAAGTCATGCCCAGTAATGTGTAACTGTTATGGGGTTAGTCTGTGAGCCTGGATGTCTGGATTTAGGTTTTGAAATGTTAAAAATTTCTTCAAGGGTTACCATGGTCGAGTGGGAAAGCTTATGAGAAGTCACACTTAACCCGGCCGAGAACATGCCCATAATAGTGTTATAGTAATGGGGTGAGTCTGTGTGCCCAGGCCTTTACTGAATAAAATCCTGCCCAGTAATGTGTTACTGTAATGGAGTGAGCCTGGATGTCTGGATTTAGGTTTTGAATGCTTCAATATTTCTTCCAGGGTTACCATGGTCGAGTGGGAAAACCTACAAGAAATCACACTTAACCTGGCCAAGATCATGCCCATGAAAGTGTTATAGTAATGGGGTGAGTTTGTTGGCCCATGCCTTAAAGAAAACTGTAATACAGGGCCTTTACTGAATAAAATCATGCCCAGTAATGTGTTATTGTAATGGGGTTAGTCTGTGAGCCTGGATGTCTGGATTTAGGTTTTGAATGCTTCAATATTTCTTCCAGGGTTACCATGGTCGAGTGGGAAACCTACAAGAAGTCACACTTAACCCGGCCAAGATAATGCCCATGAAAGTGTTATAGTAATGGGGTGAGTTTGTTGGCCCATGCCTTAAAGAAAACTGTAATACAGGGCCTTTACTGAATAAAATCATGCCCAGTAATGTCTTGCTGTTATGGGGATAGTCTTGAGCCTGGATATCTGGACTTAATTTTTGAAATGTTAAAAATTTCATCCAGGGTTACCATGGTCGAGTGGGAAAGCATATAAGAAGTCACACTTAACCCAGCCAAGATCATGCCCATAATAGTGTTATAGTAATGGGGTGAGTCTGTGGGCCCAGGCCTTTACTGAATAAAATCATGCCCAGTAATGTGTAACTGTTATGGGGTTAGTCTGTGAGCCTGGATGTCTGGATTTAGGTTTTGAATGCTTCAATATTTCTTCCAGGGTTACCATGGTCGAGTGGGAAAGCCTACGAGAAGTCACACTTAAGTCGGCCAAGATCATGCCTATGAAAGTGTTATAGTAATGTGGTGAGTCTGTGAGTCCAGGCCTTAAAGAGAGCTGTAATACAGGGCCTTTAGTAAATAAAATCTTGCCCAGTAATGCGTTACTGTTATGGGGTTAATCTGTGAGCCTGGATGCCTGGATTTTGGTTTTGAACTCTTAAAAGTTTCTTCCAGGGTTACCATGGTCGACTGGGAAAGCCTATGAGAAGTCACACTTAAGTCGACCAAGATCATGCCCATAATAGTTTTGTAATAATGGGGTGAGTTTGTGGGCCCAGGCCTTTACTGAATAAAATAATGCCCAGTAATGTGTTACTGTTATGGGATTAGTCTGTGATCCTGGATGTCTGGACGTAGGTTTTGAAGCGCTCAAATATTTGTTCCAGGGTTACCATGGTCGAGTGGGAAAACCAACGAGAAGTCATACTTTACCCAGCCAAGATCATGCCCTGAAAGTGTTATAGTAATGGGGTGAGTCTTTGGGTCCAGGCTTTAAAGAAAGCTGTAATACAGGGCCTTTAGTGAATAAAATCATGCCCAGTAATGTGTTACTGTTATGGGGTTAGTCTGTGAGCCTGGATGTCTGGATTTAGGTTTTGAACCCTTAAAAATTTCTTCCAGGGTTACCATGGTCGAGTGGGTAAGCATACTCGAGAAGTCACACTTAACCCGACCAAGATCATGCCCATAAAAATGTGATAGTAATGTGGTGAGTTTGTGGGCTCAGGCCTTTACTGAATAAAGTCATGCCTAGTAATTTGTTACTGTTATAGGGTTAGTCTGTGAGGCTGGATGTCTGGACGTAGGTTTTGAACTCTTAAAAGTTTCTTCCAGGGTTACCATGGTCGAGTAAGAAAGCCTACAAGAAGTCACACTTAACACGGCCAAGATCATGCACATAATAGTGTTAGAGTAATGGGGTGAGTCTGTGGGCCCAGACCTTTACTGAATAAAATCATGCCCAGTAATGTGTATCTGTTATGGGGTTAGTCTGTTAGCCTGGATGTCTGGATTTAGGTTTTGAATGCTTCAATATTTCTTCCAGGGTTACCATGCTCGAGTGGGAAAGCATACGAGAATTCACACTTAACCGGCCAAGATCATGCCCATAAAAGTTTTATAGTAATGGGGTGAGTCTGTGGGCCCAGGCCTTTACTGAATAAAATCATGCCCAGTAATGTGTTACTGTTATGGGGTTAGTTTGTGAGCCTGGATGTCTGGATTTAGGTTTTTGAATGCTTCAATATTTCTTCCAGGGTTACCATGGTCGAGTGGGAAAACCTACAAGAAGTCACACTTAACCCGGCCAAGATCATGCCCATGAAAGTGTTATAGTAATGGGGTGAGTTTGTTGGCCCATGCCTTAAAAGAAAACTGTAATACAGGGCCTTTACTGAATAAAATCATGCCCAGTAATTTGTAACTGTTATGGGGTTAGTCTGTGAGCCTGGATGTCTGGATTTAGGTTTTGAAATGTTAAAAATTTCTTCAAGGGTTACCATGTTCGAGTGGGAAAGCCTATGAGAAGTCACACTTAACCCGGCCGAGATCATGCCTATAATAGTGTTATAGTAATGGGGTGAGTCTGTGGGCCCAGGCCTTTACCGAATAAAATCATGCCCAGTAATGTGTTACTGTTATGGGGTTAGTCTGTGAGCCTGGATGTCTGGATTTAGGTTTTGAATGTTTCAATATTTGTTCCAGGGTTACCATGGTCAAGTGGGAAAACCTACGAGAAGTCACGCTTAACCCGGCCAAGATCATGCCAATAAAAGTGTTATAGTAATGGGGTGAGTTTGTGGGCCCATGCCTTAAAGAAAACTGTAATACATGGTACTTACTGAATAAAATCATGCCCAGTAATGTGTTACTGTTATGGGGTTAGTCTGTGAGCCTGGATGTCTGGACGTAGGTTTTGAACGCTCAAAAATTTGACCCAGGGTTACCATGGTCGAGTGGATTAGCGTCCGAGAAGTCGCACTTAAACCTGCCAATATCGCCTGGATGTCTGGACGTAGGTTTTGAACGCTTAAAAATTTGTTCCAGGGTTACCATGGTCGAGTGGGAAAGCCTACGAGAAGTCACACTTAACCCGGCCAAGATCATTTCCATAAAAGTTTTATAGTTATGGGTGAGTGAGTCTGTTGGCCCAGGCCTTTACTGAATAAAATCATACCCAGTAATGTGTTACTGTTATGGGGTTAGTCTGTGAGCCTGGATGTCTGGACGTAGGTTTTGAATGCTGAAACATTTGTTCCAGGGTTACCATGGTCGTGTGGAATAGCGTCCGAGAAGTCGCATTTAAACCGGCCAATATCGCCTGGATGTCTGGATTTAGATTTTGAATGCTTAAAAACTTCTTCCAGGGTTACCATGGTCGAAAGGAAAGACTACGAAGTCACACTTAACCCGCCAAGATCCTGCCCTTTAATAGTGTTATAGTAATGGAGTGAGTCTGCGGGCCCAGGCTTTTACTCAATGAAATCAAGCCCAGTAATGTGTTACTGTTAAGGGGTTAGTCTGTGTGCTTGGATGTCAGGACGTAGGTTTTGAAAGCTTAAAAATTTCTTCAAGGGTTACCATGTTCGAGTGGGAAAGCCTACGAGAAGTCACACTTAACCCGGCCAAGATCATGCCCATAATAGTGTTGTAACAATGGGGTGAGTTTGTGGGCCCAGGTCTTTACTGAATAAAATCATGCCCAGTAATGTGTTACTGTTATTGGGTTAGTCTGTGAGCCTGGATGTCTGAATTTAGGTTTTGAACGCTTAAAAATTTCTTCCAGGGTTACCATGGTCGAGTGGGAAAGCCTACGAGAAGTCACACTTAACGCGGCCAAGATCACGCCTGTTATAGTAATGGGGTGAGTCTGTGGGCACAGGCCTTTATTAAATAAAATCATTCCCAGTAATGTGGTACTGTGATGGGGTTAGTCTGTGAGCCTGGATGTCTGGACCTAGGTTTTGAATTGTTAAAATTTCTTCCAGGCTTACCGTGGTCGAGTGGGAAAGCATACGAGAAGTCACACTTAACCCGGCCAAGATCATGACCATAATAGTGTCATAGTAATGGGGTGAGTCTGTGGGCCCAGGCCTTTACTGAATAAAATCATGCCCAGAAATGCGTAACTATTATGGGGTTAGTCTGTGATCTTGGATGTCTGGATATAGGTTTTGAATGCTTCAATATTTCTTCCAGGGTTACCATAGTCGAGTGGGAAAGCATACGAGAAGTCACACTTAACCCGGCCAAGATCATGCCCATTAAAGTGTTATAGTAATGGGGTGAGTCTGTGGGCCCAAGCCTTTACTGAATAAAATTATGCCCAGTAATGTGTAACTGTTATGGGGTTAGTCTGTGAGCCTGGATGTCTGGACGTAGGTTTTGAACCGCTCAATTATTTGTTCCAGGGTTACCATGGTCGAGTGGGAAAGCCTACGAGAAGTCACACTTACGTCGGCCAAGATCATGCCCATAATAGTGTTGTAGTAATAGGGTGAGATTGTGGACCCAGGCCTTTACTGAACAAAGTCAAGCCCAGTAATGTGCTACTGTTATGGGATTAGTCTGTGAGCCTGGATGTCTGAATTTAGGTTTTGAACGCTTAAAAATTTCTTCCAGGGTTACCATGGTCGAGTGGGAAAGCCTACGAGAAGTCACACTTAACGAGGCCAAGATCACGCCTGTTATAGTAATGGGGTGAGTCTGTGGGCACAGGCCTTTATTAAATAAAATCATTCCCAGTAATGTGGTACTGTGATGGGGTTAGTCTGTGAGCCTGGATGTCTGGACCTAGGTTTTGAATTGTTAAAATTTCTTCCAGGCTTGCCGTGGTCGAGTGGGAAAGCATACGAGAAGTCACACTTAACCCGGCCAAGATCATGACCATAATAGTGTCATAGTAATGGGGTGAGTCTGTGGGCCCAGGCCTTTACTGAATAAAATCATGCCCAGAAATGCGTAACTATTATGGGGTTAGTCTGTGATCTTGGATGTCTGGATATAGGTTTTGAATGCTTCAATATTTCTTCCAGGGTTACCATAGTCGAGTGGGAAAGCATACGATAAGTCACACTTAACCCGGCCAAGATCATGCCCATTAAAGTGTTATAGTAATGGGGTGAGTCTGTGGGCCCAAGCCTTTACTGAATAAAATTATGCCCAGTAATGTGTAACTGTTATGGGGTTAGTCTGTGAGCCTGGATGTCTGGACGTAGGTTTTGAACCGCTCAATTATTTGTTCCAGGGTTACCATGGTCGAGTGGGAAAGCCTACGAGAAGTCACACTTACGTCGGCCAAGATCATGCCCATAATAGTGTTGTAGTAATAGGGTGAGATTGTGGACCCAGGCCTTTACTGAACAAAGTCAAGCCCAGTAATGTGCTACTGTTATGGGATTAGTCTGTGAGCCTGTATGTCTGGACAAAGGTTTTGAACGCACAAATATTTGTTCCAGGGTTACCATGGTCGAGTGGGAAAGCATACAAGAAGTCACACTTAACCCGGCCAAGATCACGCCCGTTATAGTAATGGGGTGAGTCTCTGGGCCCAGGCCTTTCCTGAATAAAATCATGCCCAGTAAAGTGTTACTGTTATGGGGTTAGTCTGTGAGCCTGGATGTCTGGATTTAGGTTTTGAATGCTTCAATATTTCTTCCAGGGTTACCATGGTCGAGTGGGAAAACCTACGAGAAGTCACTCTTAACCCGGCCAAGATCATTCCCATAAAAGTTTTATAGTAATGGGCTGAGTCTGTTGGCCCAAGTCTTTACGGAATAAAATCATGCCCAGTAATGTGTTACTGTTAAGGGGTTAGTCTGTGTGCTTGGATGTCTGGACATAGGTTTTGAATGCTTAAAAGTTTCTTCCAGAGTTACCATTGTCGAGTAAGAAAGCCTACGAGAAGTCACACTTTACCCAGCCAAGATCATGCCCATAAAAGTGTTATAGTATTGGGTTGAGTTTCTGGTCCCAGGCCTTTACTCAATAAAGTCATACGCAGTAATGTGTAGCTGTTATGTTATGTTAATTTGTGAGCCTGGATGTCTGGACGTAGGTTTTGAACGCTCAAATATTTGTTCCAGATTACCATGGTCGAGTGGAAAAGCCTACGAGAAGTCACACTTAACCCGGCCAAGATCATGCCCATAATAGTGTCATAGTAATGTGGTGAGTCTGTGGGCCCAGGCCTTTACTGAATAAAATCATGCCCAGAAATGCGTAACTATTATGGGGTTAGTCTGTGAGCCTGGATGTCTGGATATAGGTTTTGAATGCTTCAATATCTCTTCCAGGGTTACCATGGTCGAGTGGGAAAGCATACGAGAAGTCACACTTAACTCGGCCAAGCTCATGCCCATTATAGTGTTATAGTAATGGGGTGAGTCTGTGGGCCCAGGCCTTTACTGAATAAAATCATGCCCAGTGATGTGTACCTGTTATGGGGTTAGTTTGTGAGCCTGGATGTCTGGACGTAGGTTTTGAACCGCTCAATTATTTGTTCCAGGGTTACCATGGTCGAGTGGGAAAGCCTACGAGAAGTCACACTTAACTCGGCCAAGATCATGCCCATAATATTGTTATAGTAATGGGGTGAGTCTGTGGGCTCAGGCCTTTACTGAATAAAAAAACCCGACAAAGATCATGCCCCTTGAAAGTTTTATAGTACTGGGGTGAGTTTGTGGGCCCAGGCCTTGAAGAAAACTGTAATACAGGGCCTTTAGTGAATAAAATCATGCCCAGTAATGTGTTACTGTTATGGGGTTAGTCTGTGAGCCTGTATTTCTGGACGTAGGTTTTGAATGCTCAAATATTTGTTCCAGGGTTACCATGGTCGAGTGGATTAGCATCCAAAGAGTTGCACTTAAACCGGCCAATATCGCGTGGATGAAGCGCCCGGATGAAGCCCCTGGATGTCTGGACTTAGGTTTTGAACGCTTAAAAATTTCTTCCAGGGTTACCATGGTCGAGTGGGAAAGCCTCATGAGAAGTCACTCTTAACCCTGTCAAGATCATGCCCTTTAAAGTTTTATAGTAATGGGGTGAGTTTGTGGGCCCAGGCCTTAAAGAAAACTGTAATACAGGGCCTTTACTGAATAAAATCATGCCCAGTAATGTGTTACTGTTATGGGGTTAGTCTGTGAGCCTGGAAGTCTGGATTTAGATTTTGAACGTTTAAAAATTTCTTCCAGGGTAACCATGGTCGAATGGGAAAGCCTACGAGAAGTCACACTTAAGTCGGCCAATATCATGCCCATAATAATGTTGTAGTATTGGGGTGAGTTTGTGGGTCCAGGCCTTTACTGAATAAAATCATGCCCAGTAATGTGTTACTGTTATGGGATTAGTCTGTGAGCCTGGATGTCCGGACGTAGGTTTTGAATGCTCAAAAATTTGTTCCAGGGTTACCATGGTCGAGTGGATAAGCGTCCGAGAAGTCGCACTTAAACCGGCCAATATCGCCTGGATGAAGCGCCTGGATGAAGCCTCTGGATGTCTGGACTTAGGTTTTGAACGCTTAAAAAATTCTTCCAGGGTTACCATGGTTGAGTGGGAAAGCCTATGAGAAGTCACTCTTAACCCTATCAAGATCATGCCCTTTAAAGTTTTATAGTAATGGGGTGAGTTTGTGGGCCCAGGCCTTAAAGAAAACTGTAATACAGGGCCTTTACTGAATAAAATCATGCCCAGTAATGTGTTACTGTTATGGGGTTAGTCTAGAGCCTGGATATCTGGACGTAGGTTTTGAATGCTCAAATATTTGTTCCAGGGTTACCATGGTCGAGTGGATTAGCATCCAAAGAGTTGCACTTAAACCGGCCAATATCGCCTGGATGAAGCCTCTAGATGTCTGGACTTAGGTTTTGAACGCTTAAAAATTTCTTCCAGAGTTACCATGGTCGAGTGGGAAGGCCTATGAGAAGTCACACTTAACCCTGTCAAGATCATGCCCATAAAAGTTTAATAGTAATGGGTTGAATCTGTGGGCCCAGGCCTTTACTGAATAAAATCATGCCCAGTAATGTGTTGCTGTTATGAGGTTTGTCTGTGAGCCTGGATGTCTGGATTTAGGTTTTGAACGCTTAAAAATTTCTTCCAGGGTTAATATGGTCGAGTGGGAAAGCCTTCGAGAAGTCACACTTAACCCGGCCAAGATCACGCCCTTTATAGTGTTATAGTAATGGGGTGAGTCTGTGGGCTCAGGCCTTTACTGAATAAAATAAACCTGACAAAGATCATGCCCTTGAAAGTGTTATAGTACTGGGGTGAGTTTGTGGGCTCAGGCCTTGAAGAAAACTGTAATACAGGGCCTTTAGTGAATAAAATCATGCCCAGTAATGTCTTGCTGTTATGGGGTTAGTCTAGAGCCTGGATATCTGGACGTAGGTTTTGAATGCTCAAATATTTGTTCCAGGGTTACCATGGTCGAGTGGATTAGCATCCAAAGAGTTGAACTTAAACCGGCCAATATCGCCTGGATGAAGCGCCTGGATGAAGCCCCTGGATGTCTGGACTTAGGTGTTGAACGCTTAAAAATTTCTTCCAGGGTTACCATGGTCGAGTGGGAAAGCCTACGAGAAGTCACACTTAACCCTGTCAAGATCATGCCCATAAAAGTTTAATAGTAATGGGTTGAATCTGTGGGCCCATGCCTTTACTGAATAAAATCATGCCCAGTAATGTGTTGCTGTTATGGGGTTTGTCTGTGAGCCTGGATGTCTGGATTTAGGTTTTGAACGCTTAAAAATTTCTTCCAGGGTTAATATGGTCGAGTGGGAAAGCCTATGAGAAGTCACTCTTAACCCTGTCAAGATCATGCCCTTTAAAGTTTTATAGTAATGGGGTGAGTTTGTGGGCCCAGGCCTTAAAGAAAACTGTAATACAGGGCCTTTACTGAATAAAATCATGCCCAGTAATGTGTTATTGTTATGGGGTTAGTCTGTGAGCCTGGATGTCTGGATTTAGATTTTGAATGTTTAAAAATTTCTTCCAGGGTAACCATGGTCGAGTGGGAAAGCCTACGAGAAGTCACACTTAAGTCAGCCAAGATCATGCCCATAATAATGTTGTAGTATTGGGGTGAATTTGTGGGTCCAGGCCTTTACTGAATAAAATCATGCCCAGTAATGTGTTACTGTTATGGGATTAGTCTGTGAGCCTGGATGTCTGGACGTAGGTTTTGAATGCTCAAAAATTTGTTCCAGGGTTACCATGGTCGAGTGGATAAGCGTCCGAGAAGTCGCACTTAAACCGGCCAATATCGACTGGATGAAGCGCCTGGATGTAGGTTTTGAACGCTCAAACATTTGTTACAGGGTTACCATGGTCGAGTGGATTAGCGTCCGAGAAGTCGCACTTAAACCGGACAATATCGTCTGGATGTCTGGACTTAGGTTTTGAACGCTTAAAAATTTCTTCCAGGGTTACAATGGTCGAGTGGGAAAGCCTACGAGAAGTCACTCTTAACCCTGTCAAGATCATGCCCATAAAAGTTTAATAGTAATGGGTTGAATCTGTGGGCCCAGGCCTTTACTGAATAAAATCATGCCCAGTAATGTGTTGCTGTTATGGGGTTTGTCTGTGAGCCTGGATGTCTGGATTTAGGTTTTGAATGCTTAAAAATTTCTTCCAGGGTTAATATGTTCGAGTGGGAAAGCCTACGAGAAGTCACACTTAACCCGGCCAAGATCATGCCCCTATTAGTGTTATAGTAATGGAGTGAGTTTGTGGGCCCAAGCCCTAAGGAAAACTGCAATACAGGGCCTTTACTGAATAAAATCATGCCCAGTAATGTGTTACTGTTATGGGGTTAGTCTGTGAGCCTGTATGTCTGGACGTAGGTTTTGAATGCTTGAATATTTCTTCCAGGGTTGCCATTGTTGAGTGGGAAAGACTACGAGAAGTCACACTTAAACCGGCCAAGATCATGCCCATAATAGTGTTATAGTAATGGGGTGAGTCTGTGGGCTCAGGCCTTTACTGAATAAAATAAACCTGACAAAGATCATGCCCTTGAAAGTGTTATAGTACTGGGGTGAGTTTGTGGGCTCAGGCCTTGAAGAAAACTGTAATACAGGGCCTTTAGTGAATAAAATCATGCCCAGTAATGTCTTGCTGTTATGGGGTTAGTCTAGAGCCTGGATATCTGGACGTAGGTTTTGAATGCTCAAATATTTGTTCCAGGGTTACCATGGTCGAGTGGATTAGCATCCAAAGAGTTGCACTTAAACCGGCCAGTATCGCCTGGATGAAGCGCCTGGATGAAGCCCCTGGATGTCTGGACTTAGGTTTTGAACGCTTAAAAATTTCTTCCAGGGTTACCATGGTTGAGTGGGAAAGCCTATGAGAAGTCACTCTTAACCCTGTCAAGATCATGCCCTTTAAAGTTTTATAGTAATGGGTAAGTTTGTGGGCCCAGGCCTTAAAGAAAACTGTAATACAGGGCCTTTACAGAATAAAATCATGCCCAGTAATGTGTTACTGTTATGGGGTTAGTCTGTGAGCCTGGATGTCTGGATTTAGATTTTGAACGTTTAAAAATTTCTTCCAGGGTTACCATGGTCGAGTGGGAAAGCCTACGAGAAGTCACACTTAAGTCGGTCAAGATCATGCCCCTAATAATGTTATAGTATTGGGGTGAGATTGTGGGTCCAGGCCTTTACTGAATAAAATCATGCCCAGTAATGTGTTACTGTTATGGGATTAGTCTGTGAGCCTGGATGTCTGGACGTAGGTTTTGAATGCTCAAAAATTTGTTCCAGGGTTACCATGGTCGAGTGGATAAGCGTCCGAGAAGTCGCACTTAAACTGGCCAATATCGACTGGATGAAGTGCCTGGATGTCTGGATGTAGGTTTTGAACGCTCAAACATTTGTTACAGGGTTACCATGGTCGAGTGGATTAGCGTCCGAGAAGTCGCACTTAAACCGGACAATATCGTCTGGATGTCTGGACTTAGGTTTTGAACGCTTAAAAATTTCTTCCAGGGTTACGAGAAGTCACTCTTAACCCTGTCAAGATCATGCCCATAAAAGTTTAATAGTAATGGGTTGAATCTGTGGGCCCAGGCCTTTACTGAATAAAATCATGCCCAGTAATGTGTTGCTGTTATGGGGTTTGTCTGTGAGCCTGGATGTCTGGATTTAGGTTTTGAACGCTTAAAAATTTCTTCCAGGGTTAATATGGTCGAGTGGGAAAGCCTACGAGAAGTCACACTTAACCCGGCCAAGAACATGCCCCTTTTATTGTTATAGTAATGGAGTGAGTTTGTGGGCCCAAGCCTTAAAGAAAACTGTAATACAGGGCCTTTACTGAATAAAATCATGCCCAGTAATGTGTTACTGTTATGGGGTTAGTCTGTGAGCCTGTATGTCTGGACGTAGGTTTTGAATGCTTGAATATTTCTTCCAGGGTTGCCATTGTTGAGTGGGAAAGACTATGAGAAGTCACACTTAAACTGGCCAAGATCATGCCCATAATAGTGTTATAGTAATGGGGTGAGTCTGTGGGCTCAGGCCTTTACTGAATAAAATAAACCCGACGAAGATCATGCCCTTGAAAGTGTTATAGTACTGGGGTGAGTTTGTGGGCCCAGGCCTTGAAGAAAACTGTAATACAGGACCTTTAGTGAATAAAATCATGCCCAGTAATGTCTTGCTGTTATGGGGTTAGTCTAGAGCCTGGATATCTGGACATAGGTTTTGAATGCTCAAATATTTGTTCCAGGGTTACCATGGTCGAGTTAATTAACATCCAAAGAGTTGCACTTAAACCGGCCAATATCGCCTGGATGAAGGCCCTGGATGTCTGGACTTAGGTTTTGAACGCTTAAAAATTTCTTCCAGGGTTACCATGGTCGAGTGGGAAAGCCTATGAGAAGTCACTCTTAACCCTGTCAAGATCATGCCCTTTAAAGTTTTATAGTAATGGGGTGAGATTGTGGGCCCAGGCCTTAAAGAAAACTGTAATACAGGGCCTTTACAGAATAAAATCATGCCCAGTAATGTGTTACTGTTATGGGGTTAGTCTGTGAGCCTGGATGTCTGGATTTAGATTTTGAACGTTTAAAAATTTCTTCCAGGGTAACCATGGTCGAGTGGGAAAGCCTACGAGAAGTCACACTTAAGTCGGCCAAGATCATGCCCATAATAATGTTGTAGTATTGGGGTGAGTTTGTGGGTCCAGGCCTTTACTGAATAAAATCATGCCCGGTAATGTGTTACTGTTATGGGATTAGTCTGTGAGCCTGGATGTCTGGTCGTAGGTTTTGAATGCTCAAAAATTTGTTCCAGGGTTACCATGGTCGAGTGGATAAGCGTCCGAGAAGTCGCACTTAAACCGGCCAATATCGACTGGATGAAGCGCCTGGATGTCTGGATGTAGGTTTTGAACGCTCAAACATTTGTTACTGGGTTACCATGGTCGAGTGGATTAGCATCCGAGAAGTCGCACTTGAACCGGACAATATCGCCTGGATGTCTGGACTTAGGTTTTGAACGCTTAAAAATTTCTTCCAGGGTTACCATGGTCGAGTGGGAAAGCATACGAGAAGTCACTCTTACCCTGTCAAGATCATGCCCATAAAAGTTTAATAGTAATGGGTTGAATCTGTGGGCCCAGGCCTTTACTGAATAAAATCATGCCCAGTAATGTGTTGCTGTTATGGGGTTTGTCTGTGAGCCTGGATGTCTGGATTTAGGTTTTGAACGCTTAAAAATTTCTTCCAGGGTTAATATGGTAGAGTGGGAAAGCCTACGAGAAGTCACACTTAACCCGGCCAAGATCATGCCCCTATTAGTGTTATAGTAATGGAGTGAGTTTGTGGGCCCAAGCCTTAAGGAAAACTGTAATACAGGGCCTTTACTGAATAAAATCATGCCCAGTAATGTGTTACTGTTATGGGGTTAGTCTGTGAGCCTGGATGTCTGGACCTAGGTTTTGAACGCTTAAAAATTTCTTCCAGGGTTACCATGGTCGAGTGGGAAAGCCTACGAGAAGTCACACTTAACCCGGCCAAGATCACGCCCTTTATAGTGTCATAGTAATCGGGTGAGTCTGTGGGCTCAGGCCTTTACTGAATAAAATAAACCCGACAAAGATCATGCCCATGAAAGTGTTATAGTACTGGGGTGAGTTTGTGGGCCCAGGCCTTGTGTAAAACTGTAATACAGGGCCTTTAGTGAATAAAATCATGCCCAGCAATGTCTTGCTGTTATGGGGTTAGTCTAGAGCCTGGATATCTGGACGTAAGTTTTGAATGCTCAAATATTTGTTCCAGGGTTACCATGGTCGAGTGGATTAGCATCCAAAGAGTTGCACTTAAACCGGCCAAAATCGCCTGGATGAAGGCCCTGGATGTCTGGACTTAGGTTTTGAACGCTTAAAAATTTCTTCCAGGGTTACCATGGTCGAGTGGGAAAGCCTATGAGAAGTCACTCTTAACCCTGTCAAGATCATGCTCTTTAAAGTTTTATAGTAATGGGTGAGTTTGTGGGCCTAGGCCTTAAAGAAAACTGTAATACAGGGCCTTTACTGAACAAAATCATGCCCAGTAATGTGTTACTGTTATGGGGTTAGTCTGTGAGCCTGGATGTCTGGATTTAGATTTTGAACGTTTAAAAATTTCTTCCAGGGTAACCATGGTCGAGTGGGAAAGCCTACGAGAAGTCACACTTAAGTCGCCAAGATCATGCCCATAATAATGTTGTAGTATTGGGGTGAGTTTGTGGGTCCAGGCCTTTACTGAATAAAATCATGCCCAGTAATGTGTTACAGTTATGGGATTAGTCTGTGAGCCTGGATGTCTGGACGTAGGTTTTGAATGCTCAAAAATTTGTTCCAGGGTTACCATGGTCGAGTGGATAAGCGCCCGAGAAGTCGCACTTAAACCGCCAATATCGACTGGATGAAGCGCCTGGATGTCTGGATGTAGGTTTTGAACGCTCAAACATTTGTTACAAGGTTACCATGGTCGAGTGGATTAGCGCCCGAGAAGTCGCACTTCAACCGGACAATATCGACTGGATGTCTGGACTTAGGTTTTGAACGCTTAAAAATTTCTTCCAGGGTTACCATGGTCGAGTGGGAAAGCCTACGAGAAGTCACTCTTAACCCTGTCAAGATCATGCCCATAAAAGTTTAATAGTAATGGGTTGAATTTGTGGGCCCAGGCCTTTACTGAATAAAATCATGCCCAGTAATGTGTTGCTGTTATGGGGTTTGTCTGTGAGCCTGGATGTCTGGATTTAGGTTTTGAACGCTTAAAAATTTCTTCCAGGGTTAATATGGTCGAGTGGGAAAGTTTCACGAGAAGTCACACTTAACCCGCCAAGATCATGCCCCTATTAGTGTTATAGTAATGGAGTGAGTTTGTGGGCCCAAGCCTTAAGGAAAACTGTAATAAAGGGCCTTTACTGAATAAAATCATGCCCAGTAATGTGTTACTGTTATGGGGTTAGTCTGTGAGCCTGGATGTCTGGACCTAGGTTTTGAACGCTTAAAAATTTCTTCCAGGGTTACCATGGTCGAGTGGGAAAGCCTACGAGAAATCACACTTAACCCGGCCAAGATCACGCCCTTTATAGTGTCATACTAATCGGGTGAGTCTGTGGGCTCAGGCCTTTACTGAATAAAATAAACCTGACAAAGATCATGCCCATGAAAGTGTTATAGTACTGGGGTGAGTTTGTGGGCCCAGGCCTTGAAGAAAACTGTAATACAGGGCCTTTAGTGAATAAAATCATGCCCAGTAATGTCTTGCTGTTATGGGGTTAGTCTAGAGCTTGGATATCTGGACGTAGGTTTTGAATGCTCAAATAGTTGTTCCAGGGTTACCATGGTAGAGTGGATTAGCATCCAAAGAGTTGCACTTAAACCGGCCAATATCGCCTGGATGAAGCGCCTGGATGATGGCCCTGGATGTCTGGACTTAGGTTTTGAACGCTTAAAAATTTCTTCCAGGGTTACCATGGTCGAGTGGGAAAGCCTACGAAAAGTCACTCTTAACCCTGTCAAGATCATGCCCATAAAAGTTTAATAGTAATGGGTTGAATCTGTGGGCCCAGGCCTTTACTGAATAAAATCATGCCCGGTAATGTGTTGCTGTTATGGGGTTTGTCTGTGAGCCTGGATGTCTGGATTTAGGTTTTGAACGCTTAAAAATTTCTTCCAGGGTTAATATGGTCGAGTGGGAAAGCCTACGAGAAGTCACACTTAACACGGCCAAGATCATGCCCCTATTAGTGTTATAGTAATGGAGTGAGTTTGTGGGCCCAAGCCTTAAAGAAAACTGTAATACAGGGCCTTTACTGAATAAAATCATGCCCAGTAATGTGTTACTGTTATGGGGTTAGTCTGGGAGACTGGATGTCTGGATTTAGATTTTGAACGTTTAAAAATTTCTTCCAGGGTAATCATGGTCGAGTGGGAAAGCCTACGAGAAGTCACACTTAAACCGGCCAAGATCATGCCCATAATAATGTTGTAGTATTGGGGTGAGTTTGTGGGTCCAGGCCTTTACTGAAGAAAATCATGCCCAGTAATGTGTTACTGTTATGGGATTAGTCTGTGAGCCTGGATGTCTGGACGTAGGTTTTGAATGCTCAAAAATTTGTTCCAGGGTTACCATGGTCGAGTGGATAAGCCGCCCGAGAAGTCGCGCACTTAAACGGCCATTATCTACTGGATGAAGCTCCTGGATGTCTGGATGTAGGTTTTGAACGCTCAAACATTTGTTACAGGGTTACCATGGTCGAGTGGATTAGCGTCCGAGAAGTCGCACTTAAACCGGACAATATCGCCTGGATGTCAGGACTTAGGTTTTGAACGCTTAAAAATTTCTTCCAGGGTTACCATGGTCGAGCGGGAAAGCCTACGAGAAGTCACTCTTAACTCTGTCAAGATCATGCCCATAAAAGTTTAATAGTAATGGGTTGAATCTGTGGGCCCAGGCCTTTACTGAATAAAATCATGCCCAGTAATGTGTTGCTGTTATGGGGTTTGTCTGTGAGCCTGGATGTCTGGATTTAGGTTTTGAACGCTTAAAAATTTCTTCCAGGGTTACCATGGTCGAGCGGGAAAGCCAACGAGAAGTCACACTTAACCCGGCCAAGATCATGCCCCTATTAGTTTTATAGTAATGGAGTGAGTTTGTGGGCCCAAGCCTTAAGGAAAACTGTAATACAGGGCGTTTACTGAATAAAATCATGCCCAGTAATGTGTTACTGTTATGGGGTTAGTCTGTGAGCCTGGATGTCTGGACCTAGGTTTTGAATGCTTAAAAATTTCTTCCAGGGTTACCATGGTCGAGTGGGAAAGCCTACGAGAAGTCACACTTAACCCGGCCAAGATCATGGCCATTATAGTGTTATAGTACTGGGGTGAGTTTGTGGGCCCAGGCCTTGAAGAAAACTGTAATACAGGGCCTTTAGTGAATAAAATCATGCCCAGTAATGTCTTGCTGTTATGGGGTTAGTCTAGAGCCTGGATATCTGGACGTAGGTTTAGAATGCTCAAATATTTGTTCCAGGGTTACCATGGTCGAGTGGATTAGCATCCAAAGAGTTGCACTTAAACCGGCCAATATCGCCTGGATGAAGCGCCTGGATGAAGCCTCTGGATGTCTGGACTTAGGTTTTGATCGCTTAAAAATTTCTTCCAGGGTTACCATGGTCGAGTGGTGAAAGCCTATGAGAAGTCACTCTTAACCCTGTAAAGATCATGCCCTTTAAAGTTTTATAGTAATGGGGTGAGTTTGTGGGCCCAGGCCTTAAAGAAAACTGTAATACAGGGCCTTTACTGAATAAAATCATGCCCAGTAATGTGTTACTGTTATAAGGTTAGTCTGTGAGCCTGGATGTCTGGATTTAGATTCTGAACGTTTAAAAATTTCTTCCAGGGTAACCATGGTCGAGTGGGAAAGCCTACGAGAAGTCACACTGAAGTCGGCCAATATCATGCCCATAATAATGTTGTAGTATTGGGGTGAGTTTGTGGGTCCAGGCCTTTACTGAATAAAATCATGCCCAGTAATGTGTTACTGTTATGGGATTAGTCTGTGAGCCTGGATGCCTGGACGCCGGGACGTAGCTTTTGAATGCTCAAAAATTTGTTCCAGGGATACCATGGTTGAGTGGATAAGCGTCTGAGAAGTCGCACTTAAATCGCCAATATCGACTGGATGAAGCGCCTGGATGTCTGGATGTAGGTTTTGAACGCTCAAACATTTGTTACAGGGTTACCATGGTCGAGTGGATTAGCGTCCGAGAAGTCGCAGTTAAACCGGACAATATCGCCTGGATGAAGCGCCTGGATGAAACCCCTGGATGTCTGGACTTAGGTTTTGAACGCTAAAAATTTCTTCCAGGGTTACAATGGTTGAGTGGGAAAGCCTACGAGAAGTCACTCTTAACCCTGTCAAGATCATGCCCATAAAAGTTTAATAGTAATGGGTTGAATCTGTGGGCCCAGGCCTTTACTGAATAAAATCATGCCCAGTAATGTGTTGCTGTTATGGGGTTTGTCTGTGAGCCTGGATGTCTGGATTTAGGTTTTGAAAGCTTAAAAATTTCTTCCAGGGTTAATATGGTCGAGTGGGAAAGCCTACGAGAAGTCACACTTAACCCGGCCAAGATCATGCCCCTATTAGTGTTATAGTAATGGAGTGAGTTTGTGGGCCCAAGCCTTAAGGAAAACTGTAATACAGGGCCTTTACTGAATAAAATCATGCCCAGTAATGTGTTACTGTTATGGGGTTAGTCTGTGAGCCTGGATGTCTGGACCTAGGTTTTGAACGCTTAAAAATTTCTTCCAGGGTTACCATGGTCGAGTGGGAAAGCCTAACGAGAAGTCACACTTAACCCGGCCAAGATCACGCCCTTTATAGTGTCATAGTAATCGGGTGAGTCTGTGGGATCAGGCCTTTACTGAATAAAATAAACCCGACAAAGATCATGCCCTTGAAAGTGTTGTAGTACTGGGGTGAGTTTGTGGGCCCAGGCCTTGAAGAAAACTGTAATACAGGGCCTTTAGTGAATAAAATCATGCCCAGTAATGTCTTGCTGTTATGGGGTTAGTCTAGAGCCTGGATATCTGGACGTAGGTTTTGAATGCTCAAATATTTGTTCCAGGGTTACCATGGTCGAGTGGATTAGCATCCAAAGAGTTGCACTTAAACTGGCCAATATCGCCTGGATGAAGCCTCTGGATGTCTGGACTTAGGTTTTGAACGCTTAAAAATTTCTTCCAGGGTTACCATGGTCGAGTGGGAAAGCCTATGAGAAGTCACTCTTAACCCTGCCAAGATCATGCCCCTATTAGTGTTATAGTAATGGAGTGAGTTTGTGGGCCCAAGCCTTAAGGAAAACTGTAATACAGGGCCTTTACTGAATAAAATCATGCCCAGTAATGTGTTACTGTTATGGGGTTAGTCTGTGAGCCTGGATGTCTGGACCTAGGTTTTGAATGCTTAAAAATTTCTTCCAGGGTTAACATGGTCGAGTGGGAAAGCCTACGAGAAGTCACACTTAACCCGGCCAAGATCACGCCCTTGAAAGTGTTATAGTACTGGCGTGAGTTTGTGGGCCCAGGCCTTGAAGAAAACTGTAATACAGGGCCTTTAGTCAATAAAATCATGCCCAGTAATGTCTTGCTGTTATGGGGTTAGTCTAGAGCCTGGATATCTGGACGTAGGTTTTGAATGCTCAAATATTTGTTCCAGGGTTACCATGGTTGAGTGGATTAGCATCCGAGAAGTCGCACTTAAACCGGCCAATATCGCCTGGATGAAGCCCCTGGATGTCTAGACTTAGGTTTTGAATGCTTAAAAATTTCTTCCAGGGTTACCATGGTCGAGTGGGAAAGCCTATGAGAAATCACTCTTAACCCTGTCAAGATCATGCCCTTTAAAGTTTTATAGTAATGGGGTGAGTTTGTGGGCCCAGGCCTTTACTGAATAAAATCATGCCCAGTAATGTGTTACTGTTATGGGGTTAGTCTGTGAGCCTGGATGTCTGGATTTAGATTTTGAATGTTTAAAAATTTCTTCCAGGGTAACCATGGTCGAGTGGGAAAGCCTACGAGAAGTCACACTTAAGTCGGCCAAGATCATGCCCATAATAATGTAGTAGTATTGGGGTGAGTTTGTGGGTCCAGGCCTTTACTGAATAAAATCATGCCCAGTAATGTGTTACTGTTATGGGATTAGTCTGTGAGCCTGGATGTCTGGACGTAGGTTTTGAATGCTCAAAAATTTGTTCTAGGGTTACCATGGTTGAGTGGATTAGCATTCGAGAAGTCGCACTTAAACCGGCCAATATCGCCTGGATGAAGCGCCTGAAAGAAGCCCCTGGATGTCTGGACTTAGGTTTTGAATGCTTAAAAATTTCTTCCAGGGTTAATATGGTCGAGTGGGAAAGCCTACGAGAAGTCACACTTAACCCGGCCAAGATCATGCCCCTATTAGTGTTATAGTAATGGAGTGAGTTTGTGGGCCCAAGCCTTAAGGAAAACTGTAATACAGGGCCTTTACTGAATAAAATCATGCCCAGTAATGTGTTACTGTTATGGGGTTAGTCTGTGAGCCTGGATGTCTGGACGTAGGTTTTGAATGCTTAAAAATTTGTTCCAGGGTTACCATGGTCGAGTGGATAAGCGTCCGAGAAGTCGCACTTAAACCGGCCAATATCGACTGGATGAAGCGCCTGGATGTCTGGATGTAGGTTTTGAACGCTCAAACATTTGTTACAGGGTTACCATGGTCGAGAGGATTAGCGTCCGAGAAGTCGCACTTGAACCGCACAATATCGCCTGGATGTCTGGATTTAGGTTTTGAATGCTTAAAAATTTCTTCCAGGGTTACCATGGTCGAGTGGGAAAGCCTACGAGAAGTCACTCTTACCCTGTCAAGATCATGCCCATAAAAGTTTAATAGTAATGGGTTGAATCTGTGGGCCCAGGCCTTTACTGAATAAAATCATGCCCAGTAATGTGTTACTGTTATGGGGTTTGTCTATGAGCCTGGATGTCTGGACCTAGGTTTTGAACGCTTAAAAATTTCTTCCAGGGTTACCATGGTCGAGTGGGAAAGCCTACGAGAAGTCACACTTAAACTGGCCAAGATCACGCCCTTTATAGTGTCATAGTAATCGGTGAGTCTGTGGGCTCAGGCCTTTACTGAATAAAATAAACCCGACAAAGATCATGCCCTTGAAAGTGTTATAGTACTGGGGTGAGTTTGTTGGCCCAGGCCTTGAAGAAAACTGCAATACAGGGCCCCTTAGTGAATAAAATCATGCCCAGTAATGTCTTGCTGTTATGGGGTTAGTCTAGAGCCTGGATATCTGGACGTAGGTTTTGAATGCTCAAATATTTGTTCCAGGGTTACCATGGTCGAGTGGATTAGCATCCAAAGAGTTGCACTTAAACCGCCAATATCACCTGGATGAAGGCCCTGGATGTCTGGACTTAGGTTTTGAACGCTTAAAAATTTCTTCCAGGGGTACCATGGTCGAGTGGGAAAGCCTATGAGAAGTCACTCTTAACCCTGTCAAGATCATGCCCTTTGAAGTTTTATAGTAATGGGGTGAGTTTGTGGGCCCAGGCCTTAAAGAAAATTGTAATACAGGGCCTTTACTGAATAAAATCATGCCCAGTAATGTGTTACTGTTATAAGGTTAGTCTGTGAGCCTGGATGTCTGGATTTAGATTTTGAACGTTTAAAAATTTCTTCCAGGGTAACCATGGTCGAGTGGGAAAGCCTACGAGAAGTCACACTTAAGTCGGCCAATATCATGCCCATAATAATGTTGTAGTATTGGGGTGAGTTGTTGGGTCCAGGCCTTTACTGAATAAAATCATGCCCAGTAATGTGTTACTGTTATGGGATTAGTCTGTGAGCCTGGATGCCTGGACGTAGCTTTTGAATGCTCAAAAATTTGTTCCAGGGATACCATGGTCGAGTGGATAAGCGTCTGAGAAGTCGCACTTAAATCGGCCAATATCGACTGGATGAAGCGCCTGGATGTCTGGATGTAGGTTTTGAACGCTCAAACATTTGTTACAGGGTTACCATGGTCGAGTGGATTAGCGTCCGAGAAGTCGCACTTAAACCGGACAATATCGCCTGGATGAAGCGCCTGGATGAAGCCCCTGGATGTCTGGACTTAGGTTTTGAACGCTTAAAAATTTCTTCCAGGGTTACCATGGTCGAGTGGGAAAGCCTACGAGAAGTCACTCTTAACCCTGTCAAGATCATGCCCATAAAAGTTTAATAGTAATGGGTTGAATCTGTGGGCCCAGGCCTTTATTGAATAAAATCATGCCCAGTAATGTGTTGCTGTTATGGGGTTTGTCTGTGAGGCTGGATGTCTGGATTTAGGTTTTTAACGCTTAAAAATTTCTTCCAGGGTTAATATGGTCGAGTGGGAAAGCCTACGAGAAGTCACACTTAACCCGGCCAAGATCATGCCCCTATTAGTGTTATAGTAATGGAATGAGTTTGTGGGCCCAAGCCTTAAGGAAAACTGTAATACAGGGCCTTTACTGAATAAAATCATGCCCAGTAATGTGTTACTGTTATGGGGTTAGTCTGTGAGCCTGTATGTCTGGACGTAGGTTTTGAATGCTTGAATATTTCTTCCAGGGTTGCCATTGTTGAGTGGGAAAGACTACGAGAAGTCACATTTAAACCGGCCAAGATCACGCCCATAATAGTGTTATAGTAATGGGGTGAGTCTGTGGGCTCAGGCCTTTACTGAATAAAATAAACCCGATGAAGATCATGCCCTTGAAAGTGTTATAGTACTGGGGTGAGTTTGTGGGCCCAGGCCTTGAAGAAAACTGTAATACAGGGCCTTTAGTGAATAAAATCATGCCCAGTAATGTCTTGCTGTTATGGGGTTAGTCTAGAGCCTGGATATCTGGACGTAGGTTTTGAATGCTCAAATATTTGTTCCAGGGTTACCATGGTCGATTGGATTAGCATCCAAAGAGTTGCACTTAAACCGGCCAATATCGCCTGGATGAAGGCCCTGGATGTCTGGACTTAGGTTTTGAACGCTTAAAAATTTCTTCCAGGGTTACCATGGTCGAGTGGGAAAGCCTATGAGAAGTCACTCTTAACCCTGTCAAGATCACGCCCTTTAAAGTTTTATAGTAATGGGGTGAGTTTGTGGGCCCAGGCCTTAAAGAAAACTGTAATACAGGGCCTTTACTGAATAAAATCATGCCCAGTAATCTGTTACTGTTATGGGGTTAGTCTGTGAGCCTGGATGTCTGGATTTAGATTTGGAACGTTTAAAAATTTCTTCCAGGGTAACCATGGTCGAGTGGGAAAGCCTACGAGAAGTCACACTTAAGTCGGCCAAGATCATGCCCATAATAATGTTGTAGTATTGGGGTAAGTTTGTGGGTCCAGGCCTTTACTGAATAAAATCATGCCCGGTAATGTGTTACTGTTATGGGATTAGTCTGTGAGCCTGGATGTCTGGACGTAGGTTTTGAATGCTCAAAAATTTGTTCCAGGGTTACCATGGTCGAGTGGGAAAGCCTACGAGAAGTCACACTTAACCCGGCCAAGATCATGGCCATTATAGTGTTATAGTACTGGGGTGAGTTTGTGGGCCCAGGCCTTGAAGAAAACTGTAATACAGGGCCTTTAGTGAATAAAATCATGCCCAGTAATGTCTTGCTGTTATGGGGTTAGTCTAGAGCCTGGATATCTGGACGTAGGTTTAGAATGCTCAAATATTTGTTCCAGGGTTACCATGGTCGAGTGGATTAGCATCCAAAGAGTTGCACTTAAACCGGCCAATATCGCCTGGATGAAGCGCCTGGATGAAGCCTCTGGATGTCTGGACTTAGGTTTTGATCGCTTAAAAATTTCTTCCAGGGTTACCATGGTCGAGTGGGAAAGCCTATGAGAAGTCACTCTTAACCCTGTAAAGATCATGCCCTTTAAAGTTTTATAGTAATGGGGTGAGTTTGTGGGCCCAGGCCTTAAAGAAAACTGTAATACAGGGCCTTTACTGAATAAAATCATGCCCAGTAATGTGTTACTGTTATAAGGTTAGTCTGTGAGCCTGGATGTCTGGATTTAGATTCTGAACGTTTAAAAATTTCTTCCAGGGTAACCATGGTCGAGTGGGAAAGCCTACGAGAAGTCACACTGAAGTCGGCCAATATCATGCCCATAATAATGTTGTAGTATTTGGGGTGAGTTTGTGGGTCCAGGCCTTTACTGAATAAAATCATGCCCAGTAATGTGTTACTGTTATGGGATTAGTCTGTGAGCCTGGATGCCTGGACCGGACGTAGCTTTTGAATGCTCAAAAATTTGTTCCAGGGATACCATGGTTGAGTGGATAAGCGTCTGAGAAGTCGCACTTAAATCGGCCAATATCGACTGGATGAAGCGCCTGGATGTCTGGATGTAGGTTTTGAACGCTCAAACATTTGTTACAGGGTTACCATGGTCGAGTGGATTAGCGTCCGAGAAGTCGCAGTTAAACCGGACAATATCGCCTGGATGAAGCGCCTGGATGAAACCCCTGGATGTCTGGACTTAGGTTTTGAACGCTTAAAAATTTCTTCCAGGGTTACAATGGTTGAGTGGGAAAGCCTACGAGATGTCACTCTTAACCCTGTCAAGATCATGCCCATAAAAGTTTAATAGTAATGGGTTGAATCTGTGGGCCCAGGCCTTTACTGAATAAAATCATGCCCAGTAATGTGTTGCTGTTATGGGGTTTGTCTGTGAGACTGGATGTCTGGATTTAGGTTTTGAACGCTTAAAAATTTCTTCCAGGGTTAATATGGTCGAGTGGGAAAGCCTACGAGAAGTCACACTTAACCCGGCCAAGATCATGCCCCTATTAGTGTTATAGTAATGGAGTGAGTTTGTGGGCCCAAGCCTTAAGGAAAACTGTAATACAGGGCCTTTACTGAATAAAATCATGCCCAGTAATGTGTTACTGTTATGGGGTTAGTCTGTGAGCCTGGATGTCTGGACCTAGGTTTTGAACGCTTAAAAATTTCTTCCAGGGTTACCATGGTCGAGTGGGAAAGCCTACGAGAAGTCACACTTAACCCGGCCAAGATCACGCCCTTTATAGTGTCATAGTAATCGGGTGAGTCTGTGGGATCAGGCCTTTACTGAATAAAATAAACCCGACAAAGATCATGCCCTTGAAAGTGTTGTAGTACTGGGGTGAGTTTGTGGGCCCAGGCCTTGAAGAAAACTGTAATACAGGGCCTTTAGTGAATAAAATCATGCCCAGTAATGTCTTGCTGTTATGGGGTTAGTCTAGAGCCTGGATATCTGGACGTAGGTTTTGAATGCTCAAATATTTGTTCCAGGGTTACCATGGTCGAGTGGATTAGCATCCAAAGAGTTGCACTTAAACCGGCCAATATCGCCTGGATGAAGGCCCTGGATGTCTGGACTTAGGTTTTGAACGCTTAAAAATTTCTTCCAGGGTTACCATGGTCGAGTGGGAAAACCTATGAGAAGTCACTCTTAACCCTGTCAAGATCACGCCCTTTAAAGTTTTATAGTAATGGGGTGAGTTTGTGGGCCCAGGCCTTAAAGAAAACTGTAATACAGGGCCTTTACTGAATAAAATCATGCCCAGTAATGTGTTACTGTTATGGGGTTAGTCTGTGAGCCTGGATGTCTGGATTTAGATTTTGAATGTTTAAAATGTTCTTCCAGGGTAACCATGGTCGAGTGGGAAAGCCTACGAGAAGTCACACTTAAGTCGGCCAAGATCATGCCCATAATAATGTTGTAGTATTGGGGTGAGCTTGTGGGTCCAGGCCTTTACTGAATAAAATCATGCCCGGTAATGTGTTACTGTTATGGGATTAGTCTAGAGCCTGGATATCTGGACGTAGGTTTTGAATGCTCAAATATTTGTTCCAGGGTTACCATGGTCGAGTGGGAAAGCCAACGAGAAGTCACTCTTACCCTGTCAAGATCATGCCCATAAAAGTTTAATAGTAATGGGTTGAATCTGTGGGCCCAGGCCTTTACTGAATAAAATCATGCCCAGTAATGTGTGACTGTTATGGGGTTTGTCTATGAGCCTGGATGTCTGGACCTAGGTTTTGAACGCTTAAAAATTTCTTCCAGGGTTACCATGGTCGAGTGGGAAAGCCTACGAGAAGTCACACTTAAACCGGCCAAGATCACGCCCTTTATAGTGTCATAGTAATCGGGTGAGTCTGTGGGCTCAGGCCTTTACTGAATAAAATAAACCCGACAAAGATCATGCCCTTGAAAGTGTTATAGTACTGGGGTGAGTTTGTGGGCCCAGGCCTTAAAGAAAACTGTAATACAGGGCCTTTAGTGAATAAAATCATGCCCAGTAATGTCTTGCTGTTATGGGGTTAGTCTAGAGCCTGGATATCTGGACGTAGGTTTTGAATGCTCAAATATTTGTTCCAGGGTTACCATGGTCGAGTGGATTAGCATCCAAAGAGTTGCACTTAAACCGGCCAATATCGCCTGGATGAAGGCCCTGGATGTCTGGACTTAGGTTTTGAATGCTTAAAAATTTCTTCCAGGGTTAATATGGTCGAGTGGGAAAGCCTACGAGAAGTCACACTTAACCCGGCCAAGATCATGCCCTTTAAAGTTTTATAGTAATAGGGTGAGTTTGTGGGCCAAGGCCTTTACTGAATAAAATCATGCCCAGTAATGTGTTACTGTTATGGGGTTAGTCTGTGAGCCTGGATGTCTGGATTTAGATTTTGAACGTTTAAAAATTTCTTCCAGGGTAACCATGGTCGAGTGGGAAAGCCTACGAGAAGTCACACTTAAGTCGGCCAAGATCATGCCCATAATAATGTTGTAGTATTGGGGTGAGTTTGTGGGTCCAGGCCTTTACTGAATAAAATCATGCCCAGTAATGTGTTACTGTTATGGGATTAGTCTGTGAGCCTGGATGTCTGGACGTAGGTTTTGAATGCTCAAAAATTTGTTCCAGGGTTACCATGGTCGAGTGGATAAGCGTCCGAGAAGTCGCACTTAAACCGGCCATGATCGACTGGATGAAGCTCCTGGATGTCTGGATGTAGGTTTTGAACGCTCAAACATTTGTTACAGGGTTACCATGGTTGAGTGGATTAGCGTCTGAGAAGTCGCACTTAAACCGGACAATATCGCCTGGATGTCTGGACTTTGGTTTTGAACGCTTAAAAATTTCTTCCAGGGTTACCATGGTCAAGTGGGAAAGCCTACGAGAAGTCACTCTTAACCCTGTCAAGCTCATGCCCATAAAAGTTTAATAGTAATGGGTTGAATCTGTGGGCCCAGGTCTTTACTGAATAAATTCATGCCCAGTAATGTGTTGCTGTTATGGGGGTTTGTCTGTGAGCCTGGATGTCTGGATTTAGGTTTTGAACGCTAAAAATTTCTTCCAGGGTTAATATGGTCGAGTGGGAAAGCCTACGAGAAGTCACACTTAACCCGGCCAAGATCATGCCCCTATTAGTGTTATAGTAATGGAGTGAGTTTGTGGGCCCAAGCCTTAAGGAAAACTGTAATACAGGGCCTTTACTGAATAAAATCATGCCCAGTAATGTGTTACTGTTATGGTGTTAGTCTGTGAGCCTGGATGTCTGGACCCAGGTTTTGAACGCTTAAAAATTTCTTCCAGGGTTACCATGGTCGAGTGGGAAAGCCTACGAGAAGTCACACTTAACCCGGCCAAGATCACGCCCTTTATAGTGTCATAGTAATCGGGTGAGTCTGTGGGCTCAGGCCTTTACTGAATAAAATAAACCCGACAAAGATCATGCCCTTGGAAGTTTTATAGTACTGGGGTGAGTTTGTTGGCCCAGGCCTGAAGAAAACTGTAGCCACAGGGCCTTTAGTGAATAAAATCATGCCCAGTAATGTCTTGCTGTTATGGGGTTAGTCTAGAGCCTGGATATCTGGACGTAGGTTTTGAATGCTCAAATATTTGTTCCAGGGTTACCATGGTCGAGTGGATTAGCATCCAAAGAGTTGCACTTAAACCGGCCAATATCACCTGGATGAAGGCCCTGGATGTCTGGGCATAGGTTATGAACGCTTAAAAATTTCTTCCAGGGTTACCATGGTCGAGTGGGAAAGCCTATGAGAATCACACTTAACCCGGTCAAGATCATGCCCTTTAAAGTTTTATAGTAATGGGGTGAGTCAGGCCCAGGCCTTGAAGAAAACTGTAATACAGGGCCTTTAGTGAATAAAATCATGCCCAGTAATGTCTTGCTGTTATGGGGGTTAGTCTAGAGCCTGGATATCTGGACGTAGGTTTTGAATGCTCAAATATTTGTTCCAGGGTTACCATGATCGAAGTGGATTAGCATCCAAAGAGTTGCACTTAAACCGGCCAATATCGCCTGGATGAAGGCCCTGGATGTCTGGACTTAGGTTTTGAACGCTTAAAAATTTCTTCCAGGGTTACCATGGTCGTGTGGGAAAGCCTATGAGAAGTCACTCTTAACCCTGTCAAGATCACCCCTTTAAGGTTAATAGTAATGGGTTGAATCTGTAGGCCCAGGCCTTTACTGAATAAAATCATGCCTAGTAATGTGTTACTGTTATGGGGTTTGTCTGTGAGCCTGGATGTCTGGACCTAGGTTTTGAACGCTTAAAAATTTCTTCCAGGGTTACCATGGTCGTGTGGGAAAGCCTACGAGAAGTCACACTTAAACCGGCCAAGATCACGCCCTTTATAGTGTCATAGTAATCGGGTGAGTCTGTGGGCTCAGGCCTTTACTGAATAAAATAAACCCGACAAAGATCATGCCCTTGAAAGTGTTATAGTACTGGGGTGAGTTTGGGCCCGAGGCCTTGAAGAAAACTGTAATACAGGGCCTTTAGTGAATAAAATCATGCCCAGTAATGTCTTGCTGTTATGGGGTTAGTCTAGAGCCTGGATATCTGGACGTAGGTTTTGAATGCTCAAATATTTGTTCCAGGGTTACCATGGTCGAGTGGATTAGCATCCAAAGAGTTGCACTTAAACCGGCCAATATTGCCTGGATGAAGCGCCTGGATGAAGCCTCTGGATGTCTGGACTCAGGTGTTGAACGCTTAAAAATTTCTTCCAGGGTTACCATGGTCGAGTGGAAAGTTTCTATGAGAAGTCATTCTTA